>NC_085138.1:370839629-371139629 GCF_035046485.1 Aedes albopictus | reverse complement strand
ATTAATATTCTGCCAAAAAATCAGTTGTGTAATGCAAGGGTTTTCATCACAAGCTTGATTTTCGTAGAAATAAAATACACTAGATCTGCCGGATAGCGTAGAATTGAATAAAAAAATGAAAACATCGATAAAGTATATTTGAAGTGTTATTGCGGATTTTTAGAAAATTTTCCACTCTGCGGTAGCCGCCGATTTCTACCGCAGCTGTCAAAGTCCTACCGCAGCCATGAAAATGATCGTATCATTGAAAAGTTTGGTAAAATCAAAGCATGCTTGCAAAGTGAAATGTTCTGAAAAACAACAACAAACAATGATCATCGGCGTCGTATCCAAGGCTCGATCCAAGGTATCCTTGGACTGATTGATGATACATTGGTGAAAATCATCAGTCTGACAGCTGCGGTAGCTTTTCAATCTTCCGTAAAGTGGAAAATTTTCTCTAAATTAGCAATACGTTTTAGTAAAATACTATCGTCATTTTTTTCAATTTTCGGGAAATCCCGGGATTTTAGGAAAATATCCCGGGATTCGGGATTTTTCAGATCCCGGGATATCCCGGGATTTTTGTCCCGGGAAATCCCGGGCAAGACCCTCTAGGCTGCACAGTGGGCCTGGCCATTTTAATATTTGTATCACATCATACCTGAAATACTGCAAATATTAATGATGACAAGAAAATACCAGAAGTAATTTCGGTATTTCCAGGATGCTTTTCAATACTGGCTGTGCAAGCACTAGATTGGATTAGATTAGAACTTATAAGTTGCAGTGCTACAGTATTATTTAGTAAACCAGCAACTAACTCATTCTTATGAGATTTTTCTTTCTTTTAATAATAGGCAGATCTTTCAATCCAATGGGTCTAACATCTTTTCAGCCCAGTGATTAATCGCCTCATGTCAATTGAGCCTATTCTCCCAGCATCATAATTTTCGCACTGAGCCTACTTCTCAGCTTTTACACGTCCGCCCTTATTGACTGAAGGCATTATATGTTAAAATGTTGTTTTTTGTAAACCACGTGACCGCGTAACCCTTAAGTCAAGTAACACTCCTTAGGGATAACTTGATCGGCTTTCTCTTCTTTTTAATGTTCCAACTAGCTTGTACCGTTATAACAGAAATCAAAACAAATTTAATTTTTGCATCAGAGGATTTCTAACCTATCAAACATACGCTGTTTTTTACAGATATGCTATTAATCAGATATCAGATATCAGCCCTTCTTCTCAACAAAGGCTGTTCTTTGATAAATATTATGCGTTATGCTGATTTTAGAATAACAACTGCTGAATTTATATTATCGAAGATTTTTCCTTCTTTCATACATAAGCTGTTCTTTCGAAGTATACCCTTACAAAAATTTAATTGTTGATATGAAACATTCCGTACTACATTTGCTGTTTTGAGTTTTGAATTTTAGATCTTATCATGATGTAGTCTCTCGATCAGTTAAATTTTTGTATCATATTAACGATTTTCCGCAAAACGATTTTCCGAAATGTTCCACCGCGAATAAGAATTTCGCGTAATGGTTTTCGGCGAAATGTTACACAATCGATATTTTCACCTAGGCTGTTCTTCCGAGTTATCTTTCAAAATAGTTGTCGGCATTAACCTGTCCATGTTTTCATTAAATATTGTCCCTTCTTTTAAACATATTCTGTTCTTTCTAGTTACACAGTTAGAATAGTTGATGGCATTAAGCTAGCAATATTCCCATATGATATATTCGGTTGTATACCATTTCACCGAAGACCATATCGCGGAATTTTTTTTCGCGGTGTAACATTTCGCGGAATGAACCATTTCGCCGAATACCATTTCGCGGAATGACTTTTTGCGGAATGTACTGTTTCGCGGAATACCATTTCGCGGAATTTAATATTTTGCATATAATTATTTTCTCTGCTAAACTTCACTCCCCCCTACACCGATTCATACGCAATCATAATCACCATAGCTCTATGATTATTGTTTGATGTTAAATATGATACTTTTCTGGAAAAAATATTTGCCTTCTTTAAGCTAGGCTGTTCTAAAGAATTCTCAATGTCAGGCCAAAGGACATTAGGCCGACTGTCATTAGATCGAAATAACTTTAAATAAAAGCGAATGGACATTAGGCGTAATGACCAACAAGCCATCGTTGTCACATAAATAGATTGAACTTTCAAGCGTTTATGATGCTAGCAACATCAGAGTTTTTTTTTCCTTCTTTATAATATGACTGTTCTATCCAGTAACGTTGTAATTTGGCGAACGAATCGCTAAATGTTTCATCATTTACCTTCTATTTATCAAAGGCTGTTCATGTATTGTGCAGTTTTCGGCGAACAAATTGATAAGTTCATAAAATGTTTTACCTTCTTTCGATAATAAGCTGTTCTTTCAAGTTACACTGTTGAAGTTTTTGGCTGGCAATCATACGTCTAACTTCATCTGAGCGAGTTTTTTTGCTAAGCTGTTGATCCCACTGTCTTTACCCTTCTTTAAACCATGAGCTGTTCTTTCGAGTTGTATTGTTATTTTATTTACTGGCGGTCTCACTGCTAACTCCGTATGAGATTTGTTCTTCTTCTTTAAATAGGCTGTCATTTCAAATAACACTTGCTGGTGAGCAAACTGATATCTACATCTGAGATTCTTCCTTCTTTTTAAGAATAGGTTGTTTATTTATAAGTTGCAGTGCTGCAGTGTTGTTTGGTGACCCAGTACCTAACTAATTCTTCTAAGATTTTTTTCTTCTAACTAGAAGCAGATCTTTCAAGGCCTATTATCCATTTGGTCTAACATCTATTTACCCCAATGATTATTCGATCTTATGTTCATTCAGCCTAATGTCCTCCAGCCTAATGAACCAGCATCATAATTCTGGATCTGAACCTGCTACTCAGCCTCCACACTTTCACCCTTATTGATTGAACTTTTTGTTGGTATAAGAGCTGCTAAATTTATATTATCAGAGAATTTTCCTTCTTTAATAAATAGGCTGTTCTTTCAAAGTTTACTGTAATAAAAATTGATATATTAATATCACAGATAAGCAGACGTTACACTCTAATTATCCCAATTTAACTGCCAATTTGAAACTTCGATAGTTGGCTAACTGACCACTCGTGACACTCATATCAGTTTTGTTTGGGTTTGACGTTCACACCCTACCGCAACCTAGTTAATGGTTGGTCAAACTCAGTAGTTTCAGTATTGAGCGATTATGTGTCCGCGACTCGAAAGTGTTGAAAGTGTAACGTTTGTGTCTGTGTTGATTAAAAACATTTCATTTTACACTTGTTGATTAGTATTTTCAATCTTATCATGATGTTGTCTCGATCAGTAAAAATTTTCTCTCTTATTAACGATTTTCCACGAAACGGTACATTCCGGCAAATGGTTTTCGGCAAAACGGTGCATTCCGCGAAATGGTACATTCCGCAAAATGTCATTCCGCGAAATATTACACCGCGAAAAGGAATTCCGCGAAATGGTTTTCGGCGAAATGTTATACAATCGATATATTCCCTTTATTTACGCATATGCCGTTCTTTCGTGTTTATCGAGATCAAACTGCTAACTATTTCATCGAATATTTTCCCTTCTTTTAAACATAGGCTGGTCTTTAAAGTTATACTGCTATAATAGATATTTAAAACAAACTTAGTTTTCAAAGAAGAGGAACAAATACTTAGGCTACCAACAAGGAGTCTTTGATATTCGTAAGATCAAAAAACTGGAAAAGAGACAATGGCAATGTTCTTGTCCCTCCGATTAGCTGTGGAGGCATACCGTAATTTAGAGCTTTGAAATATTCATAATATTCGTCATAAAAAAAACTAATACAAATTGAGATAATAATTTTATTATTTTTATGCAAAGAAATATTTACATAATAATGAAAATAATAGAAATGTTGTTTTTTGATATTGAATATGTTTTCCGGGAAATGGTACATTCCGGGAAATGGTTTTCCGGGAAATGGTACATTCCGGGAAATGGCTTTCCGGGAAACGGGTTTCCGGGAAATGGTTTTCCGGGAAACGACGTACAATCGATAATTATACAAGGTCATCCAAAGTGTACTGGAGAGTGGCCCTTGACATCTACAGCTGTTACAGTAGTTATGTTCGCTGTAAACTAAAAAATCACTTATCCAACTTTTATCAACAATTGCCTTGGAATTGTACGATTACACAGCGCAACATTTTTTTGTCTCAAGAGCAAACTTATGTGTCTCCGAAGGATTTTGGGCCGCTGAATCCGAATCCGGGCTCAGATTTGCTCCAACACGTCACAATTTTGAGCTATACCTCAATTTATAGGGCAAAACATGCGATTTTGGGCTTCTTTGACTGCAAGCCATTAAGCAAGGACATATTTTTTAAGCAATCAAAAGGTAAATTGGTCAATTAACATCTGAATTAACGACTCATGCAAAATATTTCGTTTTACCTAATCAAATTTGATAGATTTAAGCATTTTATGTTAGTATGAAAACTTGCATGCAACTTTTGGAGGGTGACTTGTATGGGAAATATCGTACCTAACATAAATCGCTTAAAACTATCAAATTCGATTTGGTAAAACGAAATATTTTGCATAAGTCGTTTATTTAGATGTTATTTGACCAATTAACATTTTGATTGCTTAAAAAAAAATATTTCCTTGCTTAATGGCTTGCAGTCAAAAAAGCCCAAAATCGCATATTTTGCCCTATAAATTGAGGTATAGCTCAAAATTGTGACGTGCTGGAGCAAATCTGAGCCCAGATTCGGATTCAGCGGCCCAAAATCCTTCGGAGACACATAAGTTTGCTCTTGAGACAGACAAAAAGTTAATTTTTGTTACGCTGTGTTATTCCAAAATTCATTACAAAGCTTATCTTCAAATCTACACCTGTAACAGTAGTCATATGGGCATTTTTTTATTATCGTACAAATTGGGCCGAAGGATCTCAGATTTTCATGAAACTTTCTCCACAGGCAGGGCTCATGGATAAATGAATAAAAAAAATTGAAAAAAATTCAAGGTCGCCTATTTTTCCGAAAAACTCGGGTGGAAATTTATTGTATACCCCTGACACTACTTATTTTGAAAAATCATAACTCAAGAACGAAGTATCGTAGAAATAACGTTTTGTTTGAGAAATGAAAGCAAATTTTCTCAGAAATCTAAAAAAAATATGAACTGGACAAAATTTTCCACAGTTGAGAAAATTTGTAAAGAAAAGTCGAAAAAACTATGCCCGAATTCGGGGAAAATTTTCAAAAAAAATATTCATAAGCTTTGATCACTGAAATTTTTGGAATGCACTTTTTTTCTTTCATGAGCTATGGCCAATTTTGTAAAAAAATACAGCCTATATTATATGGTCATTTTTCGCAAACTTGGTCATAACTCAGGAACGAAAAAAAGAGCATTTCAAAAATTTCAGCGAATTAGGCTTATGAAATAACCTTCTCAAAAATATTTTTTTGAAAATTTTCCACGAGTTCGGACATAGCTTTTCCGGTTTTTCTTTGTGAATTTTCTCAACGGTGGAAAATTTTGTGGGAAACTTTTTCCACTTCATATTTTTTTGGATTTCTGAGAAAATTTGCTATCATTTTCATTAAAAAACTTTGTTTCTGCAATGCTTCGTTCTTGAGTCATGATTTTTCATAAAAAGGCTTACATGACACATTTGGACATTTTTAAACAAAATTTGCCATAACTGAAAAACGAAAAAAGTGCATTCCAAAAAAATTCAGCGAATAAAGTTTATGAAATAACCTTCTCAAAAATATTTTTTTGAAAATTTTCACGAGTTCGGGCGTAGTTTTTCCGACTTTTCTTAACGAATTTTCTCAACTGTGGAAAATTTTGTGGAAAACATGTATGGGACCTTGTAAATTGTTACAGTTTTTATCTAAGAATCAATTATTTTTGCAGATTTGTGAATTTTTAGACCATCTTGAATAACATTCAACAAAGTCCAATTCTTTTCTATTTTTTTTATTTTTTTAAATTTGTTCCAACTTAAGTATGGTTCATTAGAGGAAAAAAAATATAATATGTACATAGTATTTTCATTGAAATTTGTACGGAGAAAAATAAAAATAAGAAAAAAATAGTTAGAAGTCTTCAACTATCCTGGGCTACTTGGCAAAATTTGAGGCAGAAAGTGAGTTTTTTTTTCAGAAAAACTAAAAGAAATCGAAGGGTAAGGTTTTTTGAAAATTGAAATTATATGACATCGAACAAAGATCCGCAATGAATATTACTCGGTGTCCGGCCATTTGGCTGAATGCCATCTGGCCGAATGGGCCGTTTGGCCACATGCCGCTTGACCGAATTATGATTTAAAGAATCTATTGATTTATACTGATGCGCGGAACAGTGGCATAGTCACTTAAGTTAGTCATGCATTTTTCAGTCAAACGGCATTCGGCCAAAAGGCATTCAGCCAAATGGCATTCGAACTAATGGCGTTCGGCCAAATGACCCGGAATCATATTACTCTCAGTTTTTTTTATGTCCTTCAAATATCCTCAAATATCATGGAGTTGATTTTTTGAAGAAAAAAATAGGTATTATTCATACTTTTTTTTCAAAAGTTAGGTAAAGAGTATTAAAAAAAAAGTTGCTCTTGAAATCTTCCAAGAAGAGCTCTTTGAATATTTCGGTGGTTACATTCAAGAGGAGCATCTAGAATTTACCAAGGGACGCTCTTGGAATCCTCTTAGAGTTGCTCTTCTTCTCCTACTGCTCCTAAAATCATCTTACAGATGCTCATGAAACCCTTTAATTCTCCATCATGTGCCGTTGACATCCTGTAAAATGAGTTCCTGGAATCACTCAACAGGTGTTCTTAGAATCCTCCAAGAGGTACTTTTTGAATTCTTTGAAAGACGCACTTGGAAAGAGTAGTGTGCGGTATTTCGGCAGCAGCAAAGCTTCGCGCGCGCTGGCTTTGCTAGATTTTTGCGATTTTTTTTTTTCTCTTCTCTCTGCGGGGCTCCGACGACGGGACGAGTGTGCGCGCGCCGTGGTTCGAGTCGGTTCCGAATTTTTCGCTTCCCATCGGCGCTAGTTTCCAATACACTTTTAGTTGATAATAAATATTTTCTTTCATTTTTTGCATTTACACAAAAGAGTGAAAAATGTTAGTTCGGGTTCGCCGGTCGAGAAAAAATCCGGGCGCCGACAAGTGAGTCGCGTTCAGTGTATTTCTGTGTGGAATAGACTAAAGGTTTCTGCTCCCTAGTGGAGTGGAGACGCGCGATAGAATTTTCTTTTTGGCTAGTTTTTGCGTCGAAAAGTGGTCGGTTGTTAACGGCGGTTTGTGTATATTGATCCATTGTCAAATCATATCACCAACCATAGGTGACTCCCGGACTGACAATGTACCTTACCCTACTAACAAAAAATTCCTTCCTGAGACAAACGTGGAGATGCAGCGAGTCACGGTCTTTATAATAACGTTTGTCTTACTAACATTCCCTTCCATCCTCGATGACCGTAAGGACGTGGCCGGCGCCGTTATTGACCTTATTAAAGTTGAGAGCTCTCGACCTGTGTACATTGAGAATAGTAAGCTAGTCCCAAGCCCTATTCAATGGCTCCTTGTGCAATTTCGATTGCTCTGGTCAATCACGGAGTAGCAACTACGAATTGTGCGGTCATCTATGCTCATGCTCATGCTCTTTGAAAGACGCACTTGGAAACTTAAGTTCATTAAATCTTCCAATAGGTTCTTTTGAAATCCCCCAAGAGTCTAGAAATCTTCCAAAATAGAGTTGATCACGCCTCATATTTGAATTTGCTAGACCGATACAGAAATACTTCACTGTACTAAGAAACTGAATCTGTCCATTAGCATTGTTAACCATTTGTGTATTGAGTTAGTTTTTAGTCGTCCATGGTAGAGAGCAGGTGCAAATAAATGTTCAAAATTGATTAAAGGTGCCTATCAATCGTCCGCGACAAACCCGACGGAGTTCAATATCTGAAAGAACCAGCAAGGTGCTCTCCGGTTATCGAACAATAGTTATGGAATCTTCCAGGAGATGCTGTTGGAATCCTCCAAGAGGTGCTCTTGAAATCCTTCAAAACGTGCCTTTGGATTTCCTTTAAGAGATGCTCGTGGAATCCTACAAAGGATGCTCTTGGAAATTTCCTATAGATTATTTTGGGATCTTCTAGAAATGCTGTTGCATTCCTTTAAGAGATGCTCTTGGAATCCTTGAAGAGGTGCTCTTTAAATCCTTCAACAGCTGATCTTGGAATCCTCCAACAGGTGCTCTTGATATCCTGCAAGAAGTGCTCTGGGAATCATCCAAGATGTGTTTTTGGAATCCTCCAACGAACAGATTTTCTTGAAATCCTTCAGGAGGTGCTTTTATAATTCCTCCAACAGACGCTCCTTGAATCCGTCAAGAGGTGCTCTAGAAATCCTTGAATAACTGCTTTTGAAATCCTCCGAAAGACGTTCCTGGAATTCATCAAGTGGTGCTTTAGAAATCTTGAAATCTAGTAATCTTGTAATCCTTTATGAACTACCACTGAGAGGAAGTCTTTGCATCCTCCAAGAGGTACTCTTGAAGTTTTCTTTTCCTTGAAAAGATGCTTTTGGAATCCTTTAGGAGGTGATCTTGGCATCTTCCGACTAGGGTCCTTGAAATCTTCCAGGAGATGCTCTTGGGACCCTCCACAAGCTACTTTTGGTATTCATGAAGTAATGCTCTTAGTTTTTGATGTTTTTTTTTGGAATAATACCGACGTATTCCAAGTTTCAAAGTTGTTACGTAAAGGATTTTCAAAGCGATTTTAAGGGAAATTTTGAAAATATTTTTTTCCTAGAATTTTGAAAGCCTGCTTTTATCATAATATAAATTTCTGGAAAAAATACGCTTGAGACTGTGACAGAATTCATGAAGTTAGAAGAATACGAAACATTTTTTTTAGGATTTTTTATGGAAATATTGTGGAAGAAGTGTTTTTTTTTAGTTTTAGAAATTGGGATGTTGGAGTTTCTAAAAAGTTTGAATTTTTTTGGATTGTGTAATTCAGAATGAGTCTCTAGTTAGCCTAGTGGTAAGGCTATGGATCGCCAATCCGGAGACGGCGGGTTCGAATCCCGTTCCAGTCGGGAAATTTTCTGTGTGCATAATGTATAATTGTGCTTGCCTCGCAATATACAAATTCATGCAATGCATGGATTCTTTAAAAATATTATTCAAGAATATTTCCTAGAAATGTCTACTAAAGTTCCTTCAGAAATATCTCCAGAGTTTTCCAGAGGCCATTGCTGACGCTTATCTGTGCGTTTCTTCAAGATTTCCTGCATGTTTTTTTTCCAGAAATTTGTCCACAGATTGCTCCAGGAATACTTTCAAAAAATCCTTCAAGAATATTATTAAAGGATTTCTCCAGGTTGCCAAAAAAACAATATTTTTTGTAGGAGTTCTACAAAGCGGTCATCCATTAACTCTCTAATATCCAACCCTGCCTTTAGATAGGGTATTGAGCATTTTTGTATTTTTTTTCCTGGGCAATCAAAACTCTGACATTTTGGCTAATAGTTAGGACTATTCTGTATATTTCAGAATGGTTTTTGGTGTCCTTTGAAGCGTATTTATATTTTTGAAAAACCATTGAAATTTTTATATTTTCTGTGATTTTTCAGATGATGCTTTCACAGATATGCGTATTTCGTCTACCACTTGTAATCTTCCTCAGTGTCAGTTCCTGTCAAGGGATAAGCAACATAGGGCGGTACGAAGGTACGAAACTGATGACACTCATTCGAAGAGGGTATTCTGCTTAGAGGGTTCGAAAAGTCGGTACAAGATTTCAAAACATGTTTAAATCGATTGTAAATGGCGGGAAATGATATTTAGATCGGAATTAAAAAATGGGTATCAGAGGGTTGAGAACATCACGGTCCATGGGTAGAGGGGGGGGGGGGGGGGGGTGAGGGTTTGTGACAGTGTGACAAGCAATGTTAAGTATAGGAAAACCCCGTACAAAACGAGGAGGGGGAGTCGAAAATTCTAAGTTTTAGCGTGATGTACTCCATTGATGCCCCAAGGGTTTTCCGAGAAGTTTTTCCAGGAAGTTTTTTTTAAGAAATACCTCCTAGGATTCCTTCCAGAATTTTCCTGGAATTACTTTGGAAATTCAATTATAAGCACTTCCAAAGTTTTCTACAGGGATTTCAAAGAGGATTTTTTCAGAAGTTCCTTTGGGATTTCTCCTGGACTTTTTTGAGACGATATTTTCATCTCCGAAAATTTCTTCAAAATTTCCACAAAAATTTCATGAATTTCAAGAATTTCCCTGGATTTTTTTTAGATACAGTCAAAAGCACTTCCTAAGATTTCAACAGGGTTTTTACTGACGATTTCTTTAGAAACTTCTGTTGGGATTTCTTCTGGAATTCTTTTGAGAAATTATTTTCATCTCCAGAGATTTCTTCAACATTTTAGGGATCTCTTGAAGAATTTAAGCAAAGGACTTCTTCAAAAGTTCTTCGACGGAACATTTCAGAAAGAATTATTCAAGGAATTCCTGAGGGAATTTTTAAGAGAATCTAGAGAATTGTTTAAAGTATCCCCTTAAAAACTCCTGAAGAAATCTTCGGAAACTGCGAGAAGAAATTGCTGGATTTTTATTTTTGAAGAATTTCTTGATTAAAATTCCTGAAGCAATTTTTGAAATTGTCTCTTGATCGATTCCTGCATGAAGCGGAATACATGGAGATACGCCTTTAAATACCTTCCTATTTCACTGGGAAAATATTAGAGACTTTTAGAGCAACTCTGCTAGTAATTCCAAGGAGAAAATGCCTGAGAAATTTATGGATGGCTTCCTGTAAAAATCCGTACAGGAATTTCTAAATGGAACTCTTAAAAATGTCTTTAAAAATTCCAGAAGCGGTCCTGTGGAATTTTGGAAGAAATACCTCATTAAATCTCTGAAGGGATCACTGGAGGATTTTCTGAAGGAAATCCTGGAAGGACTTTCGGAGCTCTGAAGGAATTTTCAGAATAAATTATAATACAGTTTTTGAAAGATGTTCTCGAAGCAATTCTTTAAAGCCACCGAAGAAATTAAAAAAATGTTTTTTTTTCAAGGAATCTTTGAAATGATACCTCGATGAGAGGGTACATCTCATGAAAACATTTTGGAAAATTCCTTGTAAAATGTTAAGGAATAGATTCTGGGGTAATGTATGTAGGAATTCTTGAGAGAATTTTTGGAAAAAAAAATCTGAAAAAAAAAACTGAGAAGAAGTTTGAATAAATGCAAACAAATTTTGAAAATATCACTTCGTTGTTTAATAATAAAAATCAAAAACCAAAAATGAGGAAATGCTTCCAGTTGCGCCATAAGGTATTCGTCCAGGCAATACTTCCGATTAAATTATATCTTCTTTCAGGTTTTTTAAAGATTTTTTCCCAAAGATTCTGTCAACAATTCCTGCAGAAATTGCTCCAGAATCAGTTCCTTAGTATTTTCAAAAAAAAAATCAAGGTTTTTTTCTATGGGTACCTGAAGAGGGTTCTGCAGGTACCTAGAGTATCAATTAAAAGAATTATTTTAAAAAACATTTTTTTTATTTCTTCGGTGGTTTTTTACAGAATTCCTTCAGGAAATCTTTTCAGAAACTGTATGAGAAAATTTTCTCAAGGAACAATTCGAGAAACCGTTGGAACCTTCTGAATTTTTTTTGAGGAATTTCCTAATAAATGCCCGAGAAAATCCTGAATGAACCTCTGGGGAAATTTAAGCAATAGTTTCTGTAAAAAAATCCGAATTTAAAAAGGAAAACCTGATAGGAATTTCTGAAAGAATCTCCGAATCTTTGTGAAAAAAATCTCCAGGAATTGGATCTTTTGAAGAAACCTTTGGAGGAATTCCAGGTGAAACCCCAGGAGAAAGTCCTAGAAGAATTTTCGGAGAAATTTTAAAGAAAAACTCCTGAAAAAAATCTGACAATGTTTCGGGAGGAATTCCTACAGAAATGTTCAAAGAAATACATGAACTTGAACATGATGAGCAATACAAGCATGAACTAATGTAGCAATCCTTGAAGGTATTTCTTATAAGATCCATCAGAAGGAATTTATTAGGAAACCCGTTTCAAGATGAATCTTTTGAAAATATTCTAAAGAAACTCCTAAAGAAGTCCCAAGGAATATTTTTCGGGGAAATTCCTAAAAGAATCTCTGGAGAACTCTCTAAAGAAATTTTCAAAGAAATCCTGGGTCAGGGATGCATTCTGGAGGGATACTGTATTTTCTTGATAATTGACATAGTTTTCTGAGACCACCAAATTTTGTTCAGGTGGAACACAATCTTCTAGAAAGAACACCGAGCAACGTTTTCACCTCGTCGGCTCTCAAAACTTGTAATCCTGTGCAATCAACCGTAGCTAAAACGATCATCGAACGAACCCTATCGTCATGCTTCAAACACATATTATGAACGAAATTAGTCCCTCGTCTAAGGTGCGGCCTAAGTCCACCTTCATATATTGCGATGCGACCTCGCACCCCTCAAAACTGTCACTCTAATTTGCTAACCCCAATTTGTCATTCAAGCGAGATGATCCATCTAAACCAATAACTCAAGTAAGGAGAAGCTTCTTCGGGGAACATACCCGGCCGCCGTCTTTACCGGTGCTGCGGTGGTCAGACCATATCAGAAGGGGGCCAGATGGCTGTATCGATTTCATGTTCCGGCGGTGTGTGGCCTTATTTCCCTCTCTCTCCGCATCCGTAGTTGCTATTGCTGCTCCTGCTAAGACACGAGAAAGGATCATCTCGGTCGTTTCCTAACCATCCACCGTTAAGTAGGACGACCGGGGCTAGCACATCTTGTTTTCGCACGCTTGACTCATCCTCGACGTAGGTAGGGGAGAAAAGGGGTTAAATGTTCCCTCTACAAAGAAGGACTCGATTTGCTGGTGCTTCTTTATCCTAATATGGTCAGCATGCAACATGCCAAGTCTGATAAGTCAGGGAACTCTTAAAGATTTCTTTATCCCTATGACGAATATTTCACCGATCTCCCCAACTTAATGCTCATCAAATGATGAGACACAGAACCCCACACGAATCCAGCCCACATTATTCATAAACATCCCATCCCGGCAAGGACAAATGCACACTACATACCGATACCGTGTTTGTCAACCGTGTGGCTGGCTGGCGGCGGCAGAGAAGATCCGAGAAGCCGCTCGGAAAGCTGTGCGCCAGGCACGTGTGGTGTGGTCGGGTCGGGGCTAGAGGGCCGGGGATTCCATTCCTTATTTCTAACAAATACACGGGACAGGTCGAGGTCGCCACGAGCGACCGGAGAGCTGAGCTATGGGTCCAGTTGAAAGGCGACGACCGCCGCCCTGGCTACCAGCTACTGGCTACTGGGCTGCTGCTGCTGCTGCTTACCTGGAAACCAATGCACAAACAGAGAAAAACAAAAGAAATATTAAATATTTGAAATTACACCGGTTATGTAAGATCGATAAATCTTCCGCTGGGGGTGCTTCTGAAGGAGGGGGGCAGCTCAATTGAGGATGGATGGAGGAGTAACAGCAGGCAGGAGAAACATACCGGAGGAGCCGAATGGACAAAACGACAACCCAAAAACGACACAAACAAGATCTGGGTGGTTGGTTTTCGGGCAGGGCTGGGAGCGATCGAACAATTACGAAACTGGCAGATGGCTAAACTAATACTGTTTTGTATGACAGGGGCTTTCAGATCGTGTACCGCAGTGCATTTGGTGCACCGCGAAGCCTTACGAAGTGCACCACGATTTTTCGCTTAATTGCAGGATACGCTGCAAGTTTGATGAATAATACTTAACCCTCCTAAGATGTAACACGATAGCGCAGTGTTCATTCAGCGAGTCTGTCTGAGTTATATTGATTGACCCCAACATCCTACTAGAGTTAATAAATTAATCAACCAGCATCGCTAGTGACTGATACAGTGATAGACATTCGTTTAGCCAAATTAAAAAAAAAATTCAAAAAAGTGTCAGGAAACTCATACAAAAGATTTTATGATAAAACTTTTTTTATCGTAGTGATAGTAGGGTATATGTACCATTCCTTGGCCTAATTTGCAAGCCGCATTGACAATTTTGACCGTAACTCATGAATTAATAGCACTAGAAATAATATGTTGACCCTATTACACACTCTAGGTAATGCATGTTTCCCCAATTGGAAGTAAACTAACGTAAATATTCAAGAATTTACTTTATTAAGTTGAAAAGACTCGATGCGGTGGTATGCAACGTTGGTCTATGGTACAAAAATTGGCCTATTAGTGGATACAACGTTGGCCTATTGCTTTTCATGCACTAGAACCACATTATCTCATTTTTTTCAATATTTCTGCTGAAGTATTATCTCTGTTTGTTCACCAATCTTACTTGTACATTACATTTTTGGAGCCAAATTTTCAAAAAACTGTAAATAAATTACTTAAACTTAAGTTCATTCTTAATTTATTAACGGAAACAACGCAACCCTATTATTGTGTTATATTTTTACAGTAACCGTACACAAAATCTTTCTTCCTGTTCGTTCTTTCTGGTTCTTACGCAAGCAATGTTGTTGACGTCACTTTATCGGTGTTTTTTACGTCACTTTACTGATGGGCCAAGATTTGGGTACATAGTGAAAAAAATGTCCTCAATATTCGGCCCACATTCAACTTGTAAAATATTTATTATTCGTTGAAAACTAATATACAAGCTCAAAATAGCGTCTTTGACCGTCGCATCAAATGTTCAGTTATTGAAAAGTCAGT
The DNA here is from genome assembly GCF_035046485.1 of Aedes albopictus. Lineage (NCBI taxonomy): Eukaryota > Metazoa > Arthropoda > Insecta > Diptera > Culicidae > Aedes > Aedes albopictus. Next base: position 371,124,826 of record NC_085138.1, on the reverse strand, counting down.
TCGAAATGTTCCAGAATCATGCCATTTATGATCATGTATATAGACTACCCACTAAGCCGAAGAATCATGGCGTCTACAAAAGCTAAACAAAGTGACATTTTCATTCATTTTTAATGCTCAAAAGTGCTAAAATTGAAACGAAATGTTACAGTTGTTTGCCGCATAGCTTTTTCGATATCCAGTTATGCGTGTTTGTTTGAGTTTTTGGATAACGTTGAGATAGGCCGAACGAGGGGGCTATGCCAACGAAGCATCCCGATACCCTATATCTAGTACTTTTTTTTAATGTGAAACATCACACTTACATATACACTGAAACAAAAACGAGGGTAATAACTCTTCAACTATCATTTATTGCCTAGACATTCGTTTAGCCGAATTGTACAATTTTTAGAATTCCATAATAAAAACCCTTATTAATCCACCTAGCGGTGATGGTGCCTTTCTCTTGCCATAAAATATTCTTTCAACAAAACACAAGTGACAAATTAAGTCCATGGTATAGGAGCAAAGTTCATAATTATTAAATAAGTTTCTCTCTGAACGATGACATGCATTATCAGGAATCGATCAGTGCAATAATAATTATTGTTAATTTTGTTCTCATAACAGCGCCAGAGTCGGAAAAGTAACTGTGTACACCCTTAAATGAAACAACACAGCGCAAGAGTAACTTTCACGCAGCGAGCAAAAAGACAAAAGAATTTTCACGCAGATTTGTGTAACACCGGATCAGCACATTTTTTGTGTTGATCCGGTGTTACACAAATCTGCGTGAAAATTCTTTTGTCTTTTCGGTCACTGCGTGAAAGTTACTCGTTGCGCTGTGTACATCGAGTTCTGCGTGTACATTTGACACAGTGGTGAGGCTGATCTAGTACACTGAACGAAAACCCCATCCCGAAATCGACTGATTTGTCCGACCATCCAGTCCAAATTACCAAAATCGTGTTTTCGAATGACGAATCAGTCATACGGCAATCATCCCAAAAAGCGGATGACGATCATCTTATTCGCGTATGAGTCGACGCACGCTGTGAATGAATATTAGTTGCAGAGCGAAGGCCACACACACTGAACGAAACCCCCCGCCCAAGATCGACTGAGAGGCGATACGATCACGCCCCTTAACGACATTTGGTCGGAAACCGTATGGTCCACCGACCGAATGATGTCATCCTAAAACCGGATGACAGTGATATGAATATTGAATGTCGACCACATGGTCGAGCAACCTTGTTTTTTAGCGATTGATAACAATAATGTCACTGCTATATTTTTTTACATAAAAATGATGTGCTTAGTGGTCAGGATACCCTCGCGGGCATCCTTTTCCAAAAAAGATGGCATGTCCAAAATATGCAATGAAAAATCGTCAACGACCCGGGTGTCACGATCAGGGAACTTGTTACGCTATCGATGAATAAATTCGGTGCATCTGAGCGGCCTTCGCTCTGCAACTAATATTCATTCACATAGCGTGCGTCGACTCATACGCGAACAAGATGATCGTCAGTCGATCTCAGGATGATTACGATACGACTGATTCGTCATTCCAAAACATGATTTTAATTATTTGGACCGGATGGTCGGACAAATCAGTCGATGTTGGGATGGGGTTTTCGTTCAGTGCAGATGCACCGAAATTATTCATCGATAGCGTAACAAGTTTCTTGATCGTGACACCCGGGACATTGACGAAATTTCTTCGCATGTCCTATCCTGGACATGCCATATTTTTTGAAAAGGGTGCCCGCAAGGGTACCCTGGCCACTAAGCACATAATTTTTTCAAAAAGATAGTGGTGACATTATTGTTATCAATCGCTAAAAAACAAAGTTGCTCGACCATATGGTCGACATTCTATTTTCATATCGCTGTCATCCGATTTTAAGATGACATCATTCGGTCGGTGGACCATACGGTTTCCGACCGAATTTCGTTAAGGGGCGTGATCGTATCGCCTCTCAGTCGATCTTGGGCGGGGGGTTTCGTTCAGTGTAGTACACAAATCTGCACTCTTAAAAAATTAGGAATTTACTCATGACGTAAACCATCAACATACTTAAACATTTCATGACTGAATGGCAAATTTGACTCAATTTTACATCCATCATGTAGTTCGAGTTGGTTGCACAAGATGTCAACAAATCTATCTGACCAGATAGGTAGAAACAGTTTTACATTTATCGCTTATTTCACGACTCGGAGATACAGCCGAGAGGTATAGCACGTGCCTCTCAATCAGCAGATCAGATTTCAAGTCCGGTTTGTTTTTTTACATACGTATGTTTTATCTCTCGCTTCGGCTCTAGCGATTACTAGCTTGACTTTATTTGTGATAGAAGACGTACATTTGTCTCAAACGGGCCGCTCCTTTTATGTGCATCCAAGTGAGCTTTAATTTACATGATTTTTTCTAAGAGTGTGGGTAGGACATATGGACTGTCCAACCCAGCATTTTTTGTGGGTAGGATATGTCCTAGCAACTCCTCGCGCCACTTTTAAAGTCTTTAAAAATATCACATCACAAATACCACTTTGTCTGATGGTCCGAACCTGTGGAATAGAGAACATTGGGCTTGTGCCTTTGGTCAATGTTCTAAATTTCACCAGGTTAGGCCCATCGGGCAAAGTGGTGTTTGTGATATGATAATTTTGAAGTAGTAATCGTGTCATGTCAACTTCGGCAAGCCGAAATCGCACGAAGTTGCCGAAGGTGACGTCACGTTCCAGAAGCTGCGAACAAATTTTCTGGCGAACGTGACGTCGCGATCAGCTGATCGGTTTGTTTACATATTTTTATCGACAAATACAGGCAAACATATACGTTCACCGGACCTGTGAATAATTGACATCGGCCTTTGGTAAAGTCTATTTTACGAAGCGACAACAGTGTTGATATTGATATTAACACTCACGGGCTTGGGCACAACCTCCTGTCAAATTTTCATTCATGAAATGAGCGATAAGCTGATCCGAAACGTTTCGTAAAATGGCTCATTGAAAATGAAAACGTGCACTCATGCAGAAATATTTCCACTTGGCCAATGAGTTGGTCTTACTTGAATATCCAATTTAACGCCCAGATGTATGCAACTTAGCGTTATCACTTACCGTTACCTGACGTGACATTGCCTTACTACATTCATACACCGAGGTAAATTTCTACTCAGTCACAGAGTTGGTCCTACTCAGAAAAAGAAAAGACTTTTATTTTCCTACTTAATTTCCGTTAAGTTTTAAGTTAAAACTGACACACTCAATGAGTTGCCTCACTTCTAACTGAAACTGAACAGGAAAAAAAATAATTTGGAATAAATCCATCTCAGTAACTGAGTAGAATTTTTCTCTTGAAACATCTTAAAACCCAACGGCCAATAAGAACATTATTTCTCTTATAAGAAAAATTATATAAGGAAATAATACCCATAAAAAAACGTACACAGAGAAAAATTTCTACTCAGTGGCTGAGTTGGTCCTACTCAGAAATCGAAAAATCCTTTGTTTTCTTACTCAGTTTCCGTTAAAAGTGGGACAACCCATTGCGAATGGGTTGTCCCACTTTTAGCCGAAACTGAGTAAGAAAACAAAGGATTTTTCGATTTCTGAGTAAGGCCAACTCAGTCATTGAGTAGAAATTTTTCTCGGTGTAACGTTTGTAGTGCGAGGGGGGTTTGGGATAGTTTGACATGTAAAAACGCACAGAAAAACCCGTGCGAGAGGGGGTGGGGATGTACATTCCCAATTTTAGCGTGACGTACGTAAATGGATGCTCCATGATGACTGTTTTGAAGATTTAACAGCATCCTGTTCGCCAGATACACGTTTGGGAACATGGCAAAAAATTCTTGAGCGTATACATCACGCGTTGATGGGGAGGGGGGCTTCAGCAAAGTGTGAAAGTGTGAGCATTTTTTTTAGAGTTCTCATACAAAAAGTGTGACATAGGGGGAACGGGGTTTGAAAATCGGCAATTTTCGCGTGACGAAATTTATGGACGTTCCCTTGTGATATCACGTTTCCGAAAAATGATGACGGATGTTTGAGCCGTTTGCTGCACATGAAGTCGACTCGTAAGAAAGATGCACGAATTAGATCTTAACGTAGCAAATCAGCCGCCGCCGTTGAATGTGGGTCTAGCCATCGCTAGAACCGGATCAATAGATGAATCATATATATAATGTTGTCCATTCATTTAATATCAGTATGACATTTAAAACTATCCTAGTATGACAATTAAAGGAATGTAAGATATTTTTATTTTTTTATCTAAATTTAATTTGACTCTGAATTTGTAGTAGAATCGCATTTGCCACGTGGTTTAAATAAAATGTAATTTTGAATATTAGTTTCCTTTTGAATTTCCTTTAAATTTCTTTGAATATTCGCGACAATTTGAAAGTTCTGAAACCTTAAAAATTCCGAGAAATGCCTGAAATTATTTTATGCAATTCAGTATCATAATTTACATTTTATCTAACTCATTTTGATATCATAATGGATATTTTTTCCGAACTAGTTCATTATGCAACTGAAATGAGTTGCATAATGAAAACTAGTTGTATAATGTTCATAATGCAACTCATTTGAGTTGCATTATGAAAAAATCTTTGCATAAAATTTTGTATGGAACTCGTTGCAAAACTCGGCAAGCCTCGTTGGATAAATGTACGACTCGTGCTGAAAAAATCAACTTTTTGCAACTCATTACATAAATAACTATTAAGTATCGAGAATTTCCAATGTCCTAGATGCATACGGATATAGGTATCTTTTACAGGTTTGGTTTTACAAACTGATTTATACAAGCTGTTGCAGGCATGTGGCTAAACTTCCGACGTGGTGGAACTGCTCATGTAGTTCATTATGAATTTCGAGCTCGTTATTAATAAAAAGCTTAGAGCACGATTACATATTAGGTAATATTTTGAAAACCATTATGAACTGCATTGGAACTGTATGAAATGATTATGTCTTTTGCTGCGTCATAAGGTTAGCCTTTTGTAATTCTCTATTTAGAGATTTAGAGATTTAATCAGTTTGCAGATCTTACGGTTGCGTTCTGGCGGAATCTGAAGCTACCCGTTTCCACAGTAGCCAGATGAGAATCTAATAAAGCGCGTAAATAAATACCCAATTACTCGCATACCTACGTGTGTTCGAGAACGGTTTTGACGACCGCCGCCGAGGTATCACGCAATCATAATCGATGAACCACCGAATCGCCTCTGCCTCTGTAGGCTGTAGCACGTCAGCGCCGCTCTTTCGTCATCGTCGTTTCTCTCTCACATTCTCTCTTACTCTCGTTCTCGTGGTGTGGTGTGCTGCGGCGGCCGTCATCCACCAAGAGCCTTCCTAACCAAATTACACCTGTCGCTCGGGTGAAAAAATGCTGGTCCGGATCACTAAATTGGCCATAACATCGGAACGCCTTGACCGATCCGAACCATTTTCAATAGCAAACAATGCGGTAAAATTCCGGTTCGATTCAAGCTATAATCGGCCAATGGGAAGTGCTTTAAAAGTGAGTGAACTTTTTACTTAGACACAAAAACAGACATCATCTCAATTCGTCAAACTTTTTTTTTATAATTCACAAATAAAAAAAAAAAGAAAAAAAAGTCAAACTGAGTTGATTGGTATATGTGACTTGAGTTTGACCCTCCGAGCCTTCTAACGAAAATTCGTTTTTTGAGTGAACATATAGCCTTCCAGTACACTTTGGTGTACGAAAAAGGCAAAACATAGAAATGATATGCCGTTATATAACTTTTAACGACTAGGTTTGTTCATTTTACCCCGCATCGATTGTCCATTTTACCCCCACCGATTTTTTTCACGCTATTTTGATGCACGTTTTGGCGAGAAAATAATCAAAGAAATCAATATTTTTAAAAAGCAATCCCTTACAAGATTTCTAGAGTACATATATCATGACATTACATGTTACTCGGAAAAGCAGATGGATTTTGCCGCATTTCCACTGGAAACGACCAAAATGCTTGGGTTGTCCACTGCACCACCCCTAACGAATCTTGTTTCAATGATTGGCAAAATGGTTGGGATTCTAGTGATTTTGTTTTGTGCTTGGCCTAAAAGCAATAGACCACCTCACGGCGAAAATCTATCTCTTCTCTTTAGCTCTTTCAGAGAGTTTGAAAACAAAAGGACCAGTAGCTGTCAAATTTGACAGGTGTTGGTCCTGTTGTTTTCTAATTTCCCGTAGGAGAGAAAGAGAGCGATTTCTTGATGACGTCACCGTGCAATGGAGTATTGCAATTTCATGGTTCGAACATATATATGTCTAGTGCATAGCAGAAATTTGGAATGTACTTTCTGCAACAGTCGATGAAAAATTCACAACAATAAATATTTGATACCTAAAACGTATGCGACTCACCAAGACAATCTTTGTTTGTTATTTTGCTCGTATTTTATTTATATCCATCAATCTAATTTATTCGTTTCGGTCCATCCGAATTCGCCTTGACGGAGGCTCTCTGAGAGAATTGCGCTTGCGTGAAAACAATTTTTTTTAACATGGTAAAGGATAGGAGCTGCATTTTCAAATGCTTCTAATTCTTTATAGAAATTTTTTCAAGCAAAACGTTCTTAATGTTATCGAATGAGATTTTGATACGCTATATTATAGACATAACATTGTGATTTAAAAACTTTTGTCTAAAACCAGTTATAATGTAGCTAATTGAAAGTATATTGCAAAACATTAACACTTTTTTCAATCTGAAGTCCCTAAAATATTTTAGAAGCATTTGAAAATGCAGCTCCTATCCTTTCCCATGTTAAAAAAAATTGATTTCACGCACAGCGCAATTCTCTCAGAGAGCCTCCGTCAAGGCGAATGGCGCGGCACCACCCAACAACCACCCACAGCCACCCGAACCGAAACCCAACCCAACCAGTCAGCCACGGCATAAATATCACAAGGCAGGCCAGTTACCTATGTAAACATAGATTTTGAATGTAAACAGCGAAATTTCAAAGAAATTTGAGGTGGCAGGGGATTTGTTTTCAGAATTTCTCACGGTGAAAAAATAATGGCCGCTCAGCCAGTTTTGACATCTAAGACTACCTTAGAATATGTAAAAATCTTTGTGGGATGCACTTCGAAACTAGGCCCACACTGAGCGAAAAATTCACTTAAATTCTACTGGAAATCTTAAGTAGATTTTTTCCGTCTAACTTAACATTTGAAGCTTAAATTATAAGTAAGTGAAAATATTCTACTAAAAAAATCCAATAAAAATTAAGTGAAATTTTTTTCACTGCCAAATCATATAAATTCAAAATATTTTTTAGTATTAGGGTCTTGTACGATTTGGGCAGGTGTACCTATTTTGGGCACTTGTTGCTATAACTAAGTCAATTTCAAACCGATTGATTTGAATTTTTGTACAGAGTTAGATACTGTACGTGCCTAACACTATACAAAATTTCAAATTAATCGGTTTGAAATTAAATTAGTTACACAATAGGTACACCTGCCTAAATGGTACAAGACCCTTTTTTACAAGTTTTTGCTCTTATTAGGTAAATTCTAGAAATTTGGTTCACCTCCGTGCCATCGGAGACCACCAAATGATTCCCTTGATAAAGAGGAAACGTCTGAATTCACAGAACATTTTGCCATCATCACACTCATGCATGGTTCGTTAGTGATGGCTGACATCTACATGCTTCTATTTTGCATACTTTCGACTGCAGTAAAATCCACTTGAAAACCATATACAATTTATAATACGATACAGTGCGAAATCTCCAATAACTTTCCATTGGAGATTCACTATACTTTCAAGCGGGTTTCACTTAACTCATGTGAACTCACTGCAAAATTGTTTTTTGAACGGTTACTTGACTTTTTCCAATGAAATCAAAATGAAATTTTCTCTCACAGTTTCGCGACGAAGCGCGGAAAGGCAGTATCCGCGATCAACTACTAGGTAAATATCCTATACGAACGTAATTTAAGGTGAAACGGGATGCCGTGTTATTTTTCCTATCTTGCCTCTCTTTCTAACAATTTGCCTCGCGATTTTGAAGATGGTAATCTCGAGACCTATCGCACTGAAGATGCTGAAAACCAATCAGCATATGCACTGCAAGTGAGCATACACAATGATAGGTTTTTGTTGCAAAATATGAAGTACACTGAAGTTTTTTTTTACGCGGTTTTTTTTTACGCGGTTTTTTTTTACGCGGTTTTTTTTACGCGGTCCGTCCTAAAAAAAAACCGCGTTATTTCAAGACCCGTCGTAAAAAAAAACCGCGTTATTTCAAGACCCGTCGTAAAAAAAATCCGCGTTTTTTCAAAAACACGCGTGAAATACTCAGCACCACATCTAACGTGACTTGACTTTTTTTACGACGTTTTTTGAAATAACGCGGTTTTTTTTTACGACGGGTCTTGAAATAACGCGGTTTTTTTTTACGACGGGTCTTGAAATAACGCGGTTTTTTTTTACGCGGTTTTTTTTACGCGGGACCATTACCGTCGTAAAAAAAAACTTCAGTGTAGAATCTGAGATTACCATCTTAGTAGCAACAGAGCAATGGCGGATATTTTCTCGACCGTCCCGTCCGCCCTTAAAACGAAAACCTTCGGCTGGCTCCCGTCCGTCACTTAGCATCGCCATCGCTATCGAACCATGAATGGCAGTGAGGTTGGGTGCTATGCTCGGTCAGCCTCCTCCACCCAGCCCATGCACTCGGGTGGGTTTGGGTCGGCATCGAAGCGCTGGGTATCCATGCCAGCAGGGATGCCACATATACAGATTTTTCTGTAACCATACAGAATTTCTCGCAGCTTTTCATACAGAATTCTGTATACCAATAATTACAGATTTTTGGAAATTATACAGATTTTTCTGAAACTTACAGAATTTCAAACAGATTTTCCGCAAAATCTTACAGATTTCATACAGATTTTTGGCAAAACATGGTGATACAGATTATAAAGATTTTTGGAAGGCAAAATACAGATTTAAATGTGGCAACACTGCATGCCAGTTGTCCCCCCATAAAATGTGGTTTATGAACAGGGATGCCACATATACAGATTTTTCTGTAACCATACAGATTTTCTCGCAGCTTTTCATACAGAATTCTGTATACCAATAATTACAGATTTTTGGAAATTATACAGATTATACAGATTTTTCTGAAACTTACAGAATTTCAAACAGATTTTCCGCAAAATCTTACAGATTTCATACAGATTTTTGGCAAAACATGGTGATACAGATTATAAAGATTTTTGGAAGGCAAAATACAGATTTAAATGTGGGAACACTGTTTATGAACGGTCCCAAAACACGATTTTTGAAAATTTGGGACGGGCTGGATCCTGGATGATCTCCCTAATGGTTCCCTTGTTAAAAAGGAAACTTTGACATATCAGGATATGTTGCCATCATCACACTCATACGTGGTTCGTTAGTGATGGGTGACAACTCTAGGCTTTTTTTTTGCTTATATGTATAGCACGTTAGCGCCGCTCTTTCGTCATCGTCGTTTTCTCTCACATTCTCTCTTACTTTCGTTCTCGTGGTGTGCTGCGGGCTGCGGCGTCCGTCGCGGTCGTCGCGCACCAACTTATAAGCAGGCTGTTACACCTGTCGCTCGGGTGAAAAATGCTGGTCCGGATCACTAAATTGGCCATAATTCCGAAACGCCTTCACCGATCCAAACCATTTACAATAGCAAACAATGCGGTAAAATTCCGGTTCGATTCGAGCTATAATCCGAAAAATCGGCCAATGGGAAGTGCCTTAAAAGTTAGTGAACTTATTTTGTTCACAGACACACATACATACACACATACAGACATCATCTCAATTCGTCGAACTGAGTTGATTGGTATATGTGACTTGACCTTCCGAGCCTCCTATCGAAAAAATTTTTTTTGAGTGAACATATAGCCTTTCAGTTCACTTAGGTGAACGAGAAAGGCAAAAACTAACAAATTTAGAAAAATATCCAACAAAATAATTTTGTATAGTGACCTGCATTATAGATCGACTTGTAAATCATTAATTAGATCATTTTTGGAAGTGTTGCCATATTAATTTTGCATGCATCTCATATTAATATGTCATAATATTGTAAATGTTTCCAAATTGAGATTTGATGTAGTTATTTTTATCGGAAGTGTTTCAAAAGAATTTAAAAAAAGTTTTATGACCACAGCAGGTTGAAAATTCACGAAAACAATGTTTTAACAGAAAAAAATAACGCAAACCATCAAAAAATCACGTATTTGAGTATTGTTCTGATGAAATATGATGGTTTCATTTGCATAAATCACAGTATTTACTACTATTACGTCTTCTAATAGCTCCCAATATCTTCTAGACTGTATTCTGGCTGAAATAACATACATTGGACGGCTCATATTTCGAGAAATGGCACCCAAAGTATCCAAATTTCTAGCATGAACTACTTGTTTCATAATTTAGACCTTCTATTCAAATAAATCATGTTAAAAATGAATGTGGTTCACAACTAAGACTCATTTAAAATATTTTTCTTCAGATTGAATAAAATAAGCCAATTGTTTGACCATATCTTGCATTTTTGTATGAGCATCTGCTTTTAAATAAGCAGGGTACAAAAATTCTGACACTTCTTGCAGTTCTTTCACTTAGCAGTCTTCCAACTCATTTAGTAATGCTAGTATCAAACAGGTATACTCCATAGGCAATAGGGCACCGTCTTTATTTCAATGCAGAACTATTTATTTTAGCTTTTATGAATCCGATTTCAAAATTCACCGAACCTAAAACCAATATACTTAATTTTTTCATGACATTTTATGCAATAATTTGTACATTTCTAACAATAATTTTGTGTCATATTTTCAAAACTGCTAATTTAGCTTACGTTTGAGTGTTTACAGAAATCATTTTTCTTAAATAAATTTGTTTATCGTCGCTTCTCCTTATCGGGACATTTTTTTTATAATATTTCTCTGAATTTCACAAATAAATAAACATTTAAGGTCAATTATCTTGCTAACACGTCATTAACTAAATGCCTTGGAGTATATCCTCGAAATATACTCACGAAATTGCAAAAATCTATTGAAAACCAATTTTTCATGTACCTCGGCTAAACGAATGTCTAGGCAAAAAATGACATTTGAAATGTTTTTACCCTCGTTTTTGTTTCAGTGTATAGGTAAGTGTCATCATGTATCACATTTTTATAAAACAGTACTAGATATACTATCACTACAATAAAAAAAAGTTTTTATCATAAAATCATTTGTATGAGTTTCCTGACACTTTTTTTGGTCTCGGCTAAACGAATGTCTACTGTATCAATGTTATTTGAGTTTTGTACACTAAAACCTTAATTTATGCATATTATTTTTATGCACTTTTAATTTATGCACCTTTTTTATACCCTGCATAAAAAGAGGGAAAGCCACTCAGAACCAATATTGTGCATAAGAATATTTAATAATGACGATAACTATTGCAACGGCGGCCAGAAGGTGTTCATAGGGATGAGCAAATGGAAGTCACATGGGAGTTTCAGGGGGCCCCAAGGGGTTTCCGCGGGTTACTAGGTGATCTCAGGGGGGTTTTCGGGGGTTTTCGAAAGCATTGCAGAGAGTTGCCGAGGATTTTAGACGGGTTTTGGAGGAGTTATAGGTACGATTTCAGGAGTTTCTGAGGGTCTCACGTGCGTTACATGGGGTCCAAGTGGGTCTTAGAGGGATTCGAAGGCGTTAAGCAGGTGTTTTTGGGAGTTCAGATGCGTTACAGTGTGTCCGAGGGGATTTTAGAGGGATTTTGGAGGCATTTCAGGAAGTTTCAGAGCAATTTCGATGGGATTCAGAGGCATTACGGAGGCGTTTTCAGGGGTTCGGAGGGTCTCAGGTGTGTTACATGGAGTCCGAGGGGGTTTTAGGGAGATTTTAGAGGCATTTCAGGTAGTTTCAGAGCATTTTCGGCGGGATTCAAAGGCGTTACGGAAGCGTTACGGAGGAGTTTTCAGGGGTTTCGGAGCGTCTCAGATGCGTTATATGGGTTCCGTGGGGAATTAGGGGGATTTTGGGGTTTGGGATTCAGAGGCGGCACGGATGAGTTTTCGGGTGTGCTATACACGCATCGACCCAAAACATCTTTCCTTTATCAATCAGCGTTAGCAATAAAAACACTCAGAATGGTACGTCACAACAGAATCATAACAGAATAGGTCAGGTCCGCATGGGTACGAACGATATCCTCGGTGCAACATGCGTAAGCAGTTTGCATCGAGGCACTCGAGTACGCAGTGCGCCACATGTTTTGCTGATTGCACTTTTACTCGTTGGTGGTCGTCCGTTTGGACGATGCGCTAAGGCTCATGTTCTACCAAATAAGTTATTGCCGAAATATTGTCACCGCCGCCCCAGGCGTATATCTATCTATCTCTTTTAAGCATATGTACTTACATTGTAATAATCGATTGAAAAACTAAATAAAAGGAACTTCGGTTCCAGTACCAGGACAGTCTTGTTCTGACTCCAAAGCTAAGCGTTTCAATACACTTCGGTGTACACTGAAATCTCCCTTTAGCAACCTGATGCTCAGGCACTGCTAACTTCATAGGAATGGCTCAAGGTCGGGGACAAAGAAGTATCAGAAGTTTTTGATCCGAATGCATAGTCCCCGGACGGACTATGTGACGGGGGCTTCGGAGCATCTCAGTTGTGTTACATGGGGTCCGAGGGGGTTTAAGGGGGATTATGGAGGCATTTCAGGAAGCTTCAGATCAATTTCGGCGGGATTCAGAGGCGTTACGGAAGCGTTACTGAGGAGTTTTCGGGGGTTTCGGAGCGTTTGAAGTGCGCTACATGGGGTTCGAGGGGGTTTTAGGGGGATTTTTGAGGAGTTTCAGAAAGTTGCAGAGAATTTTCAGGGACCCCATCCCAAAATCGTTTGAAACGCCCCTGAAATGATATTTGAATTAAAAATGCTCTTGAAACCCCCTAATACGACCCTGACCTGAAATATCTCGAAACGCCCCTGAAATGCTATCATACGCCCTTAAAATGCTCCCGAAACCCCCTGAAATTATTTGGAATTACTCTGAAATGCCGTGAAACGCCCCTCAAATCCCTTGTAACGCTTTTTAAAGACTCCTGAGATTCCCTGAATTGCCATTAAATCACCTTGAAACGTCCCTGAAACCTCCTTAATTCAATTGAAAAAAATCCCCGTGGCTACGTTGGAAATCAAATAAATTCTTCAAAAATAATAAATTTTATTCAAGCTATCTGGGAATTTGTCAAGTAATTCTGTGAATCAGAAGAAGGGTAATTCAATTATCTTTCAGGTAATTTATCAAGCAGCTTTTTGGAAGTTTCAGGCCCCTACACAGAAAAGGCGGTGATTATGCCCAACCTCGGCAAAAAGCGGAAAAGTGTCTACAAAATAGCGTTGGGCAATTTTGAATGGCTGTTCGCAACATCGATGTTTTTGCTACGATTAATCGATTTTTTAAATCGATGTTTTGAAGCAACACGAAATCGACCAAATCGATTTTTTTAAATTCGATTTTTCTTTCGATTAAAAAATATTAACTTTTATTTTTCAGTATGCACTGTAGAATTTAACCATTGAAAAAATGTACATAAAATCGAGGTAAAATGTATATAAAATCGAAGTACATAAAATCGAGGGTCTATACAATCTAGGGTTTACTAAATCGAAGCATACCTGTATACCGTCGTGCGGGGCTCCTTTTTACACTTTTTCATGGTTTTTCAACTTTATGACATTATAACTCCCAGAGTAGTGAATGGATTTCCACAATTTTCACACATAATAATCGTGAGTATGTATGTAGGATGTATGCAAAATTTGAACTAAATCCATCAATAAACAAAAAAAGTTGGTCATACACCAATCGGACACATCTCATACAGAACCGAATGGGGGCTACTTTGGACATGTTTAACTATAACAAAACTGCATTTAAAATTCCTTGGTTTTTTAGAAAACTACATTGTACCAATACTGTAGTATTTTACATCATGCATGATTTCAATAAATATATGCGTTTTTATATGATTCTGTGATACCTTTGGTATTATGAGCAACGTGATATTGCAATACAGACAGCCTGAAAAAAGGGACCATCAATCCTTTATTTAGGTGAAACGGTCATTTATAATGCATAACGATACAAATACTCGATTGTATATGCTACGTTGATACATTTTGAATGAATTGATCAACCTTTTGAAATTTATGAACTGTAAAAACAATGTTTACAGACCAAATGTTCTGATACCTTATGTATATTTTATCGGTTTATTCGATGTTTTTCGCGTCCTGACAAGCAATAAACGATGATTTTGAAAAATAATTTCAACCAAATAAAGGGAAAACTATTACTTCATAATAGTCCCAAGGACATCAAACAGATTTGAACCATATTTTGATTTAAAAAAATCCATATTCAAAAGTGTCCAAAGTAGACTGTGCATGACGGTATCTCAGGTTTCGTGGGCAATCCCTCCCACAAGTCTATGTGAATTTTTCTCAGGATTTTAGAAGAATCCTTTTCATGGCTTAGAGAGTCCCTTTTGGGGTTCTACGCATCCTTTTCAGCATTCTAAGTCGGTACATATCAAGATTTCGAACTTTTTTTTAAGAATCCCTCTCAGGATTCTAGAAGAATTTCTCTTAATAATGTGGAGGATCCCTCTCTCTCAGGGTTCTGGGGTAATCTCTTTCAGGATTCTAACGAGATGTCTTTTAATGCTGCAGGAGAATTTCTCTCAGGATTCTAGGAGAATCCCTCTGAGGATTCTGGAAGAATCCGCCAGGGAGTTCTGGGAATATCCGTCTAAGCATTCTGGAAGAATCCCGAGGAAAAACTGCTCTCAGGATTTTGAGGCAATTCGTCACAGGATTCAGAGAGCATCTATCTCGGGAATCTGAGGAAATCCCTCAGGATTCTGCGAAAATTCCTCTGAGAGAATCCATCTCAGAAAATTGGAGTTTTCTAGGAAATCCTTAATAGAATTCAGGGAGAATTCCTATTGGAAGAGTCTTTATCTCTTTTCTGGGATAAGGTCTCTCCAGATGCTGGTGTGATAATTTTCAGCATTTTGAAGGAAACATTTTTCTCAACAGTGTTATATGGGAATACCTATCAGAATTCTAGGGAATCTTTAGATTCTAATGGAATTCATTTCAGGATTTAGGGGTATTTACTATCAGGGATCCCAACCAAAGGTGAAATCCCTTTCAGGATTCTAAGAAATTTCTAGATGATCTGTGTTGATTCCACTAAGGATTCTGGAAGACCCTCACTAAGGATCCCACTCAAAATTCTGAGGAAATCTTTCTCAGCATTTTCAGGAACTCTTCTCAAACTTCTTGAAGAATCATACTCATCATTCTCAGAATTGTGGCGAAATTCCTCTCAGATTTCTGGGGGAGTATTTCTTAGGAATCTGGAGTTATCCCACACAGGATTCCAGTGGTATCCTTTTGCTAGTACTCTTCCCAAGATTCTCTGAAAATTCAGCTTTCTGGGGTATTCAATTCCCCGTCAGGATTGTGGGGAATTGGATACTTTCTTTCATAATTATTAATTATTGATGAATGAGATGATGAGAAATTTGGATTTTGGAGAATCCCTAGCATAGATTTTGTAATTCCTCTTAGGGTTCGGAATAAATTCTTATCTGCATTCTACGAGAATCCCAGAAGAATTCTGTTTTCTGTATTCTTGAGCAGTTGCTCCCAGAAATCCCTTTCAGGGACAGTCCCTCTCAGTAATCATGGAAAATCTCAGACAAGATTATGGGCAGATACTCTCGAGATTCTTTCATTTAATTTTCATTTTTCATTTTCATTTTGCAGCATTTGGCGGGGCAATGAGAGCGCAAGTCAGTCCAAAGCCGATGATAAGGAGGGGTAATGACTGAATAGTCTTTGCTGACCACATAAACGCCATGGGATAGTAAAAGGGTATTTTGGTGAGGGATTAGGGTGTTGGTACAGACTTGACAATATCAATGCTATTCAGATGCAAAATAATTTTAAGGCTCAATAGTGAATCACATACCTTCCAAAACAAAAAAAAACAAAAATCCACAAAATGCCAAGCAAGTCATAGAAAAAAAGCGCCCGATTGTTTATTTTGTCAATTATAACAAACGGAAACTTCTACCCTCTCCGAATCGCCAGTAGTCATTTCAAAGATTCTGGGGGAATGTCTTTCAGGAATCTGCGGTGATTTTCAGAATTCCAGAGAATCCTTCTCAGGATACTGGGAAAGTTCATTCCAGAAGTTTTCGTAATACCGTCGAAGAAGAATCCTTATCATATTCTCGGAAAAATCCTCCTCAGGTTTCTATATATATATATATATATTTCTCTTAAGAATCCGGGGTATTTTTAATTGATTATGATGTTATCAAGGGAAAGATTGCGAAATATTCAGGGGCGTTCTGAGGCATTTCAGGTCAAGGTGGTATCAGGTTTAAGCAATAGCATTAAATCACACAGTTTCAGGCGAATTTTAAATAGATTAAATAGATTACGGGGATTTCAAGGATAGTTTAAGTGTGTTTGTGAATGGATATCTGAAAACCATCTGAAACTTCCTTAAGGCTATTACAATGGCCGATCTGAATCCCTATTACCGTTTTCAAGAGCATTAACCTTGAAAATTCGTATATAAATCCGCCTGATTTTTAAATTGCCTCATTTGCCTCCGGAACACCTCTGACCAGAGATCCCAGATGATTTTCTGTATCATTCCAGACCCCGTTGAACTCACCGGAAGGCCTCTGAGAGGACTCTGAAACAACTCTGGGATCTTCTGGTACCCGCTGAAACCCATTGAAACCCCCTAAAACTCCCCTGCAACCTTCATTTGCTCTCCCCTATAAACGCCCCCTAGACGCCGTTGCCATAGTTAACGTCATTAATCATTTTCTTCAGCACAATGCAGAGCGTGAAAAAGGTCAAGGGTGGAAGGAAATCGCTAGTGATAAATGATGCAGGAAACGAATAACCCAAGATAGCCTTTGATTGAGGAGATTCGGGAGGATTCAAGGCATTTGAAGACGTTTCAGATCGTTTTTAAACGGCTTTCAGAGAGCTTTAAGGAGCTCTCGGAGGAGTTACAAGGAATTTCAGGTGATTTCAGGGAGTTAACTCTCTCATACAATTGTTTGAGGATTTGGACGTGGTTTCCGAAAGTTCCAGAGTGCCCTCAAGGAGAATTCAGGGATGACTTAGATGGGTTCAAAGCCGTTTCAATACGTCTTAGTGGATTTAGGGTGCTCTAAAGGAGGTTGAAGGATATTTCAGGCGGTTTCTGAGGGGTTTTCTGGGGGTTTGTGCGGGCTTCCTAGAGAGTTTCAAGTGGTTTTAATACCCCTGTTAAGGCGTTTCAGGGTCTTTCAAGAGAGTATAGAGGTGGTTTCCGGGGCTTTCGGAAGCCGTCAAGAAATTTTCAGGAATGTTTCAGTGGGGATTTAAAGCGTATGGGAGGCGTTTCAGGTTATTTCAGAAGATTTCAGAACACCCCATGGAACACCTTTAAACTCATTTTAAGAATTGAAATTTATATTTGAGAACTGAGCAGTTTTCATATCAGCAGCTGTACAAAATCTATTATATAAAAATGAGTTTGAAGTTCCTTTGAGGCAACAAAACTCACGAACGGCTGAACCGATCAGGATGACTATTGCATGGTTTGTTTCGTATTCATGGTGGCTGTGAACGAAATTCAACTAAAAAAGTAAGAAAAATAACAAATTATCGATATTTTATTTATGAACTGCGGAGAAAATCAACACGATCGAAATGAAACCAATCTAGAGTGCCATGCTGCAATCGATCATCAAAAACGATCAAATCTGAATATATGTCAATGGTTGCTCCTCCGTGATTGATCTGAGCTGGTACCAATTGCACTGATGCCCAAATGAATATGGGCTGGGGTACTCCACTTATTCTCAAAGTGCAATTTAAGCAGCTCATACATTTTTGATTAATAACGGCGCCGGCCACGTTCTTATAGTCAGTTGGGAAGGGAAAGGAATGTTAGAGTGTGCTGGTTGTTGCAACTAAAGACCGAGAGCAGCTCTGCATCCCCACAACCAGCACGGACTGGGGTATTTGTTAGACGGAAAGGATGGGAGATCTTGAAGTCACCGTTGGGTCCATGATACGATTCATGGATTGGGGATGTTCGTAAGGTGATAGATTGTGTGGTGATTACTATGAAGGACAAGCGGCACAGTTCGCTTTGGTTGCATAACTTGAGGGCGTTATATACACTGTGCTGTGGAAGTTGGAAGGAAGGGACACGAATTTTTGCAATTCGTTTCTGGTTCTAGCGATGGCTATGAACATTTGAATATACATGAGTCGTATATGTAGAGAAAAGAGAGCGAGAGAAAGTGGATAGAAAGATACAAAGTAGGATGAAAGAGACGGGCCAGGGATTGAACCCATGACCTTCTGCATAAGAATCAGAAGCGGTAGCCATTAGACCACTAAGCCCGTCTGCCGTGCTGCAATAACCTTAACAATTGACAAACCATGGAGGGGAAGCGAGGACCTGGTGTAATGATTAAAGCTCAAGCCTTCCATGCCGAGGACTTGGTATCGAATCCCACTCCCGACAAAATCCCAAAATTTAAGTTTTTTCCTTCGGAAGGTAAGAGTAATAAAAAACAAAGCAAAACACACTGAAAATTCAAAATTTAAGCTTCACCTGCCCTGCTGGCCCCGAGCCGGTCGACCGGTCGTCTTCAGTCGACTTCTCATAATCGCAGTCCATTTCTCATTCGCTCCCCCCTCGCCATCGACCGAAAAGCATTTGTGCCGTATATTTCTCTCCACACTTGGCAGTGACTAATTAGTGCCCCCGAATAAATAAAAAGCAGCAGCAATAACTGCCTAACTACCTACCTACCAACCAGCCTTACAACCAGTAGTAACACCGCCGAAAACATGAAACTTCACATGTGTAATGAAAGATGACATGCCACCGATAAGGCGAGAGCGAGAGACTACCACTGCGCTGCCACCGGAATGGAATAAAATATTTGACAAGAGGTGGGAAGGAACTAGTGAACCGAAAACAACGAGAATTTAATAAACTAATTAAATTCCTTTAGGTTTGGGATGGTGGAGGGGGAGGGACGAGGACGACCCTTCCCGTTCCGTAACGAACGATTGACCGACCACCTTTGAAACTGGCCCGTGTATTCACTACTCCACGTGGGGTTCTCGCCTCCGGTTCTGGTTCCGGAGATGTGCAATGACCTGTAGGTGGGGTAAGTATAAAATGCAGCTCTGACAGTAAAGCAAAGCAAAGCAAAGCAAAGCAAAGCAAAGCAAAGCAAAGCAAAGCAAAGCAAAGCAAAGCAAAGCAAAGCAAAGCAAAGCAAAGCAAAGCAAAGCAAAGCAAAGCAAAGCAAAGCAAAGCAAAGCAAAGCAAAGCAAAGCAAAGCAAAGCAAAGCAAAGCAAAGCAAAGCAAAGCAAAGCAAAGCAAAGCAAAGCAAAGCAAAGCAAAGCAAAGCAAAGCAAAGCAAAGCAAAGCAAAGCAAAACAAAGCAAAGCAAAGCAAAGCAAAGCAAAGCAAAGCAAAGCAAAGCAAAGCAAAGCAAAGCAAAGCAAAGCAAAGCAAAGCAAAGCAAAGCAAAGCAAAGCAAAGCAAAGCAAAGCAAAGCAAAGCAAAGCAAAGCAAAGCAAAGCAAAGCAAAGCAAAGCAAAGCAAAGCAAAGCAAAGCAAAGCAAAGCAAAGCAAAGCAAAGCAAAGCAAAGCAAAGCAAAGCAAAGCAAAGCAAAGCAAAGCAAAGCAAAGCAAAGCAAAGCAAAGCAAAGCAAAGCAAAGAAACAACGCAACGCAAGTTTATCTATCTATCAAAAAAATGACTCATTTAAGACCAGTTTTGCAAAAAGCTTTTGGAGGTGCACGTCACCCAGCTCTCCCTAACGCATACTCACCCGAACAACTTCATCATCATCATCGATATCAATCGCTAGAACGGACAACAGCGGCCCGACCAGCAACCGGGCTCAATCGTCAATGAAATCGAACACGTTCGATTGGTATCGATCGATTCCGGCGACGACGACGACGACGGGGTGCGATAACCTAACAACTGATGATAGAACCGGAAAAAACGTTTTCGGAGCAACTTTCGTGACTGTGCTGCGCGTAGTGTATCTTAATTGGTCATGGCCATCTGCTAGGGCCGACCGGAATCCGGTTTGTTCTCTATAGATTCCGTGTCTCCGTGCCTGGGCCTCCGATGACTATCGTGGCGTAAATTAGATTAAGAGCTGGTCATTTTTGTCCTAATCAATGCAGCGTAATCTTCGGCGATGGACGACGAACAACGTGTTATATGTACCTACTATCGTCATCATCAACGGTGGGAAACTGTCCGAAGCAATCAAGTAAATCAAGTAATTATGATCGGATTAGCCAGACCAGGCGGGACAGTTGTCAATAGCTTACGGAGATGGTGGCAAGTCCTTGGGGCGGAGGAAGGGCACTATTTATTATCCGTGGCAAATAGAACGGCATAACTGCGCTTTTTTCTGAGAATTGATGATTGATACGGAAGAAGCTTTGGAATTTCGATCAAGCAATCAAAACAGAGAGGTGTTTAATGATGCTTTCTGGATTTAGTGGATGGTGATGGTGCATCTGAAACTGTATAATCCATATAAACATATATACAAATATTAATATTGAACGTTGAAACGATAAACAGCTTAAGAGAGTACTACTGCTGCGATGTCCTACTGGGTTCCAATTTAACGCTTGCTTGCAGAATTCGTTACCGCTCCTGCGTAGAGTGTGGCCGACCCACCTCCATTTTCACTCCCGAATTTCTGTCGCTATCGACTTTTGATAGCATCGACGATGGAGCTCCAGGTTGGAGATCCAATTGTGAGGCCACCATAAACGAATTGTATACCGCAGGCATTTATTTATGAAGACCTTCAGCTGTTGAATGTTCTCCACTGATACACACAAAGTTTCACTGGCGTACAACAGCATTGATTTCACGTTCGAGTCGTAGGGTATTCGTTCCCTTATTAAGCATGTGGCTCCCATTTTCATCCTACGAAAAACAAAGGATTAAAGCGCTGTTTGTTTTGATTCTTATTTTTGTATTTTTTGTTAGAAGAGAGCACCCATGAAAACAAAAAGAACGGAATCAATCGGTGCCGTAATCGCTTGTTTTCGGATATGATGAATATGGGAGCGTGAGATTACTGATGGAACACATACCCTATATTCGGGTTTTGGTACGTCGTCTAATCTGATTGTTTTTCCATACATTTCTTCAACTCGCAAAGGTAGCCCTCACCTACTTGACCCATCCACCTATGTAGATCTTGGTGCCGCCATCGGCCGCCATTTGGCTACCAAGACAATGGAAGCTTTAAACATTCTCTACTGCTTGCCCAGCTACCGTAAAGTTGGAAGGGTTGACCGTATTTACATCCAACGATTTGGTCTTGTTGACGTTGATGATGAAACCTGCCACCAAGGAGCAATCGGCAAGATCATCGCGAGCTTACTCTGTATCTGTATCAGAGCGCTGTTGAGCTAGGACAGCAACGTCATCAGTCAGTTCGAAGTCATTTAGGTGCTCCATGGTAATAAGCTGCCACAGCAACCCACGATTTGGTTAACGATCAATCGCACCTACCAGGATCTCGTCGATTACGATGAGAAACAGTAGCGGTGATAGGATACATCCTTGCCTCACTCCAGCAACGACCCGGATGGAATCGGACAAAATACCGTTGTGCAGTACTCTGGACGAAAATGCCCTGTACGGTGCTTCAATGAGGTCGATGATTTTCTCAGGGCCACCCTTGCATCCCCACATATTTTCGTGATTGAGGCAGTCAAAAGCGGTTTTCGTAATTAATGAACACGAGGTAGAGAAACTCATTTGAATTCATTGATTTGCTCCAGGATGATACGGAGCGTGACAATATGGTCCACACAAGATCGGAATTCTGCTTGCTGCCGTAGGAGAGTTGCGTCAATCTTCTCTTGTATCCGGTTAAGAATCACTTTGCAGAGGACTTTGAGAACGATACACAGTAACATGATACCACGCCAATTATCGCATATTGTCAGGTCACCCTTTTTGGGTACCTTTACTAAGACGCCTTACATGAGGCTCTGTCCGATTTCATGCTACAGATGGCTATTTCTATCTCCTGCACTGATGGAGCTTCGGTGTTGACACGGGTAATGCGTTGAACCCTTGGCGGATCATGCTGAGGTGTTGATGGCGTGGCCGACACTTAAAAAAGGTTCCCAAAGTGCTCGAACCAGCGCTGGTCAGCCGGGTCGGTCAATAACTGTCCAAACGTGTCTTTCACGGGCATGGTAGCATTCATCTTAGTCCCACTGAGGCGACGTGAGACATCATAGAGAAGACGCCAGTATTTGCGGCTTTCTCGCCTTCGTCAACTGGGAGACCGCCCACGCTCTTTTGTCTGAGGTCGTTTTCAGCGGTGGTCCATTTTTTAGGTCCGAATTTACAACAGTTCTCAAAATTTGGAACGCTAAAATTAGACCAAATGCCACTCAATTCCACCGGTGGTTGTTTTAAATTCTAAATTTCACATGTCGCGTCAATGATGTTTTCAAAGTGAAAGAGTTTGTCCTCTGAATTAAATCGAATTTACGACGATACCGAGGCATTCCGAAGAAAAACTAGCAGTTCCAATTGCATGGTAATGTTCACGAGATTCAAGAAAATATAAAAAAAATATATGTGATATGTAATATGTGATCTCCAGAAGGGATGTAATTTCTCCAGCAGCTCTTTTGAGGATTCTTGCAGAAGTTTCGGCCAAGAATTCCACTAGGAGTTCCTCCGGGAGGTCTTTTAGAAGTTTTTCCTGGGAATTCCTTTAGAAGCACCTCCTCCACGAGTTTCTCCAGGGATTCCTTTACAAATTTATTTGGGAATTCCTCTAGAAGCTCCACTAGGAATTTCTCTAAAAGTTCTTCCGGTAATTCCTTTGGCAGTTCATGCGAGAATTCCCATTTAGGAGTACCTCTGGGAACACTTCTACGAGTTCCTCCGGTAATTCCTTTACGAATTTCTCTAGGAATTCCTAGAAATTGCACTGGAAATGCCAGGAGCTTCCTTCGAGAATTCCTCTGAAAATTCCTCCAGAAATTCTTCAGGAGATTTTCCAGAATTCTTCTGGGAGTTCATCCGACGATTCCTGTAGCAGTTCCTACCGGAATTCTTCTAAGAGTTTCTTCAGGAGTTCTTCCAGTAATTCTTCCAGGAGATTCCCTGAACATTCCTCTAGGAGTTTTACCAGGAATTTCTCTAGGAATTCCTGTAGAAATTTCTCTAGGATTTCCACCGGGAATTCATCTAAAAGTTCTTCCGTGAATTCCTCTTGGAGTTTATCTGGAATTTCCTGTAGGAGTAGCTCCGGGAAATCCTCTACGAGTTACAACGGGGATTCCTATAGAAGTTCTTCCGGGAATATATCTTGGAGCAATTTCGGATATTCCTCAAGGAGTATCTCGGGGATTCCATTACGAATATCTTCGGGAACACCTGAAGGAGTTTTACCGGGATCTCCTCAAGAAGTTCCCCGAGCAATCCCTCTACAAGTTTCTCTTGAAGTTTTTTTTTTTTCTAGATGTTATGCTAGGCATGCCAGAAGTTCTCGGAGGAAAGAATTCCTCTAATAATACTCCAGGAAATTCCTCTAGGAATTCCTCCAAAAATTCCTCTAAAGTTCTTCCGGGAATTACTCTACGAGTTGTCTACGAGTTCTTCCGAGAATTCCTTTATTTATTTCTTGGGAAATCCTTTAGCAGTTCCATTGGGTATTCCTCAAGGAGTTCTTTCGAGAATTTATGTAGCAGTTCAATCATGAATTTCTCTAGGAGTACCTCCGGAAATTCCTCTACGAGTTCCTCTACGACCTCCTCTACGAGTTCCTCCAAGAATTCCTTTACGAATCGCTTTGGGTATTCTTCAAGAAGTCCCACTGGGAATTCCTTTAGAAGTTCATTAGGAATACTTCCGGGAATTCCCCTACAAGTTCATCCGGGAATTCCTGTGCGAATTTCTTCGGAAATTCCTCTAGGAATTTCACCGGGAATTCCCCTAGAAGTTCCACCGGTAATTCCTCTACGAGTCTAGAAGTTTTCCTAGAAATTGCACTGAGCAGGGCGCTTTGACCCTGAACCACTTCATCATGTTAAGTTCAAACGGGATCAACCAACTTCCTACTCCGCTGGTGGTGCCAACGACGGTCACCCGCACGAATTGGAATTTGACCAAACAACTTGTGGACCAACTTCGAAGACGTTGGGTTACCGAGTACCTGCCCAAAATTTCCTTGAGGACTAAATGGTTTCACGAGCCGGAAGAACCCAAGGAGTATGATCTGGTTCTGACTGTAAACGAAGGTCAACGCAACTGATGAACTAGAGGTCGGGTTGCCGCGGTTATTCCTGGAGGTGATGCCCGGATTCGCCAGGCCATGGTCCAAACCTATGGAGGATTGTTCCGGCGTCCAGCTAGGTTACCAAATTAGCAGAACTCCAGGTTCAAAGCCAGGATAACGAAAAGACGGCACCGCAGTTATGGCAGCGTTACGGGACGGGAGATATTGCCAACGCTGGTACAGTCATGAATCGACACACGCTTAGACAAGGGGTTTTCTCCGAGAATTTCTCAAGGAGTTCCACTGGTAACTACTCTGAGAACTCCTTCGGCAATTCCTGTAGGAGTTTTTCCTGTGGTTATTCTAAGACATTCTTCTTGAAGTTCTTTCGGGAATTTCTGTAGCAGTTTATCCGGGAGTTCCTCGACGACCTTCTCCGGGAATTCCTTCACGAATTTCTTTTGGAATTCCTAACTTAATCATTTTATGGCTATATCGGTCTTTTTGTACTTAGAGTAGAGATCAAAGTGGATAATGAAATGATAGATGTGATAGTATTCGCTAGGTTGCGAACAAGTATGAAAATTTATGGAAGGTGAAATTAGGCAAGTAGGCCATGTATTGAACGAATACATCGAATGCTTAAAACTTCTGCTGTACGACCTGTGCTTTTAAACAGATTGGCTTGATTGGTAGTTCATACCACCTTACCAAGACTGGCAAAAGTTTCAGGCACCCGACTGCTTATGTATTGCTCTGTTTTCATCATCATCCTCTGGGAATTCCTCTAGATGTTGCTCCGACAATTCGTCTACGAGTTGCTCTAGAAGATTTCCTAGAAATTGCACTGGGTATATCAGTACTTTACTCCGAGAATTCTTCTTAGAGCTCCTCCGGCCATTCCTTTAAGAATTCCTCTCAAAATTCCTCTATGAGTTTCTCCGTGAATTCCTCTGGGAGTTCTTCCGGCAATTCTTCTCAGGGATCCTCTGAATCCTCCGAATTTCTCTAGGAGTTCATCCGGGAATTTCTGTAGGATTTTCTTCACGAATTTCTATAGGAGTTCCTCCAGACATATCTCTTGGAGTTCTTCCGGGTAATTCTTAAGGTATTCATGGACGAATCCCAGAAGAAATCATAGAATAAATTCCTGGAACAATCCCAGAAGGAATTCCTGGAGGAATCCCAAAAGGAATTCCTTGAGGAATCCCAGAAGGAATTCCTGGAGATTTGGTCAACATATTTATTGAATACATTTCAAATGGAGTAACATTATCTTAACGAACTATTGAGAAAAATCGCTAAGAAAGCCCTGAAATAATGACCAAAACAATCCGTGAAAGAAATCCCGGTAAAAGTCCAGAAGTGATCCCTGGAGGACCTCCTGATGTAATTCCTGGAGCAACCGCCGAAGAAATTCCCAGAAAAACTACCGAAGAACACCGGGCGAATTCCGCCGAGATTTCCGAAGGAATCCCTGGACAATTGATAGATGAACTTCTAGAGATTTTCTTTGAAAGACCTCGTGAAGAAAGTCCCAAAGGAACTTCGGAAAGAAATGCTGGTGGAAGTCTCAAATATATTATCGGAGAAAGTAGCCAAAGTAATTTCCGGATGATTTATTAAAGGAATAGCAGGTGAAACTGGAAGAAATTTTCAGAAAAACTCCTGAAGGAATTCTCGCAAGAACTTCTAAGGGAATACCCGGTGGACCTCCCGAAGAAATATTCGAAAGAACTCCTAAAGGAATTCCTGAGGAAAATTCTTAGGAAAATTGTAAAGGCGTTCTCCGACAAAACTCTGAAGGAATTCCCAGAGTAACTCTAGAATGAAATTCTTGAAGGAACTCCCGAACTTATTTCTGGAGGCGCTCTTGAAATAACAGCTGGAGAAATTCCTGAAGAAACGTTCCGATTTACTGATTCGGGATCGGAGTAAGAGGCAGCACGCGGAAAATGTTTCAACACGTCGGCGAATACTTCCAGCGCTTCCAGCTACAGGGGGTGGCCAAAATGTTTGGGATAGGCAACTTTTTTTCTCTCACAAAAAAATTCAACATGCTGTAACTTTTCAGAGTGCATCAAAAATCACAAATTTTGACTGTTTATCAACCTGTTATATGTGCATCATTGGTACAAATTTGGGCTCGATTGAATAGTTTTTCATGAAGTTAGAACCGTTCGGGTAAAACACTATTTTTTAGACAACTCATTTTTGAGCTGTCATATCTCGGAAACCAGTGAACCGAATTGAATGAATTTTTTAACGTTTATCAACAATATATTGATACTCAATACAAAACGTTATAAAATTTAATATTTTCTCACGACGAATAAAGTTATACCGGGTTGAAATTTTTATCCATATAGAGGAAAATAAGTCAAATTTACAATACCACATAAAAATTACTAAATGTGTTCTTCCTTTAATCTAAATTGGCTCTAATATATCTGATTAACGATAACTTGAGAACAGAAGTGGAAAATCTTTGGACATCAACACTAAAATTTATTGACATTGACGTAAAAAAAATACATTTTTTCGGGTAAATCCAAAAAGTGTCTATCCATGATAACTTTTTTCAACGTTCAAAAAGTATCTATGTTTTAATAGTTTGTGAAGCATTTGTATATTGTTAGTGTACGTTCAAAATTTCATTCAATTCGGTTCACTGGATTCCGAGATATGACAGCTCAAAAATGAGATATCTAAAAAATAGTGTTTTACCCGAACGGTTCTAACTTTGCGAAAGAATAATCAATTGAGCCCAAATTTGTACCAATGATGCACATATAATAGATTGACAAACAGTCAAAATTTGAGATTTTTTGATGCGCTCTTTGAAAAGTTATAGCATGTTGAACTTTTTTGTGAGAGAAAAAAAAGTTGCCTATCCCAAACATTTTGGCCATCCCCTGTAGCTTCCAGAGCTTGTACACTCCTTCCAGGTTGTAGCAGTAGCTGCAGTGCTGTCATGATATAAATAAAGCTGGTTACTCAAGGTTTCAAAATTTCAGCGCCCCCTACATTTTTACGCCCCTATGGAGATGACTTCAATATTGCGCCCAGGAAAACCCCTCCATGAATTGTGTTTTCTGTAATTATCGCAGAAGGGGCATTCTTACAGAAATTCCTTTTAAGAATGTAGTTCTTCCCATGTATAGGGGATAGAGAAAATGATCAGAACAGACAAAATTTTCACATTTAAAAAAAAATATTACACTTGCTGCAACTTTTCGAATAGTGGATCAAATGTTCTCAATTTTTAAGTAGATCAACTAGTTGTGTATTCAGGGTCTAAGTTTGGAAACGATCGGGTCATTCTACATGAAGTAAGAAAGATGCTAGCAAAATGTATAAGTATCCGATAGCCAACTTTGAGCTTTTATATCTCCGGATTCAATGAACCGAACGCAATGAAATTTTGAGAATTTGAGCTTTGCAAAACGTTTGACTAAACATGAAATTATCAATAAGAAAAAAAGTTACAGCATTTTCATCCAGGGAATCCAGGAATTGCTCCGGAAATTTTGCTTGGGTCTTCTTCAGGAGTTTCTCAAAAATTCAGAAGATTGATCTTGAAACTAGTCTACGAGTTTCTTCAGACATTCATTCAAAAATGCTTCCTGGGATTTTAAATCAGAAATTCGAAACCTTATCCAGGAATTCTCCATAGATTCTCTCAGCTATTCCCACAGAAATTAATTGTGATAGCAAATGAATACATTGCAATGGAAATGTGTGTTTACTAGTATGTATGTGTTTGCATTTGAACTTCTGTAAATTTGTGCTTGTAAATTCATTATTGGCATTCGCGTGTCTAATTTAAGTATGCTGTATGTTTTCCTAATATTCCTGCAAAAAGTAAACTCAAATATGTATGTACGTTATCATTAGAATTAAGTAACATTTCAATTAGATCAAATTGAGATCCGTTGAAATTATTATGAAGAAATAAAGTTTGGAACACCTACTCTAGAATTTGTTTTTTGGCATTTTTCAAGCAATGTTTATTGAAATTCTCCTATGAATACCATTAGAGGGTTCTCCAGTTCTTCCAGGTATTCTTTCAATGAATCCATCAAAAAATTAATTTTATTCATAAATTTCTTCAGTGCTTTATTATTCTGCAGGATTTTGTCTAGAGATTTCTGAAGGGTCAATGATTTTTCTACACTAATGATTCCAAAAGTTGTATAGCATATTCTGCAAAGGTATCTCCTTGAGATCTTCCAAGCATTCCTTCAGAAAATCCTCCACAGGAATTTCAGACAACCTTCCAAGGTTTTTTTTAATGCCTTCAGAGATTCATTCAAGAATTATCCTAGTATTGTTTGTGCAATATCTAGAAGAACTTCTGAAAATCCATGGAGGAATATCAGTAACAATTCCTGCAGGAATCTGTACAAGAATTCCAAGATATATTTCTGACAGAACCGTTAGAGCAATTAAAAACAGTCCTTGTAGGAATATCTGCTGGAATCCCTGTCGGAATTTCTAAAATTACTCTTGGAGGAACCCTTGAAAGTATTTCCAAAGGAATCTCTGTAGCATTCTGTACAGAATTATTAGACTTATGTGTCAAGAACTTCATGGAAGAACTTTTGAAGAAAGTCCCAATTGAAATTCCAGTAGAAACACCTAAAATTCTGAGAAAGTCTGCGGAGATATTTTAGAAGGAATCGCTGAAATAAAAATTTCAGAAGGAAACCGATCAGGAATTACAGAAGGAATCCAAAAAGGAATTTATAAAAGAATCTCTGAAAGATTTTTTTTTAATCTCCTGTAGAAATCTCAGGAAGAACTCCTAAATGAATCTCTCGAGGAATATCTGAAGAAATCCCAGGGAAATTCTTGGAAGAATTCCAAGAGGAATTTCTGAAAAACTTCCTTGACCTAAAGAACCCGCTCGGGAAACCCTTGGTGGAATTCCTAGAAACGTTTTTTGAGGATTTCTAGGATTTCTGGGAAAAATCCTGGAGAAATAATAAAGTTTCTGGAGGATTTTCTGGAATATTCCCAGAGCAATCTTTGGACGTGTTCCTGTAGGAATACCTGAAAAAAGATACATATCCAGAAAAGTCTCTTGAGATCAGTGAACCGTATAGTACATTTTTTTCATTATCGTCGCAACGCCTTTACCGTCATGACTAATGTTGCATACTACCGTCACACACTACATTCATGCTGCCGCCGATGCATCAATGTCGTCTACCATGAATGTAGCATTTGGCACCATGATTGTAACACAAATCAAGATGATGGGAGTACGAAATGACAGTTTTGAAATGTAGAGTTGGAGTTCCAGTGGTTCCGAAAACTGCGAAAGAAAAATGCGGATAACTCGTGCTAGAGGGTGTCAAGGGCGTTACTTGGGGTCTGAGGGGATTTAAGGGGGATTTCAGAGGCATTCCAAGAAGCTTCAGAGCATTCTCAGCGGATTTCAGAAACGTTACAGAGGCGTTACATGGCGTTTTCTGGGGTTTCGGAGGGTCTGAGATGCGTTACATGGGGTTTCTGGGGGTTTTAGGGGGATTTTAGAGGCATTCCAAAGAGCTTCAGAGCACTTTCGGCGAATTTCAGTAACGTTACAGAAGCGTTACATGGTGTTTTTGGGGGTTTTCGGAGGGTCTGAGGTACGTTACATGGGGTTTCTGGGGGTATTAGGGGGATTTTGGAGGCATTCTAAAGAACTTCAGAGAATTTTCGGCGGATTTCAGAAACGTTACGGAGGCGTTACATGGCGTTTTCTGGGGTTTCGGAGGGTCTGAGGTGCGTTACATGGGGTTTCTGGGGGTATTAGGGGGATTTTGGAGGCATTCCAAAGAGCTTCAGAGCATTTTCGACGGATTTCAGAAACGTTACGGAGGCGTTACATGGCATTTTGTGGGGTTTCGGAGGGTCTGAGGTGCGTTACATGAGGTTTCTGGGGGTATTGGGGGGATTTTGGAGGCATTCCAAGAAGCTTCAGAGCATTTTCGGCGGATTTCAGAAACGTTACAGAGGCGTTACATGGCGTTTTCTGGGGTTTCGGAGGGTCTGAGATGCGTTACATGGGGTTTCTGGGGGTATTAGGGGGATTTTGGAGGCATTCCAAAGAGCTTCAGAGCATTTTCGGCGGATTTCAGAAACGTTACGGAGGCGTTACATGGCGTTTTGTGGGGTTTCGGAGGGTCTGAGGTGCGTTACATGAGGTTCCTGGGGGTATTAGGGGGATTTTGGAGGCATTCTAAGAAGCTTCAGAGCATTTTCGGCGGATTTCAGAAACGTTACAGAGGCGTTACATGGCGTTTTCTGGGGTTTCGGAGGGTCTGAGATGCGTTACATGGGGATTCTGGGGGTATTAGAGGGATTTTGGAGGCATTCCAAGAAGCTTCAGAGCATTTTCGGCGGATTTCAGAAACGTTACGGAGGCGTTACATGGTGTTTTTGGGGGTTTCGAAGGGTCTGAGGTGCGTTACATGGGGTTTCTGGGGGTATTAGGGGGATTTTGGAGGCATTCCAAAGAGCTTCAGAGAATTTTCGGCAGATTTCAGAAACGTTACAGAGGCGTTACATGGCGTTTTCTGGGGTTTCGGAGGGTCTGAGATGCGTTACATGGGGTTTCTGGGGGTATTAGAGGGATTTTGGAGGCATTCCAAGAAGCTTCAGAGCATTTTCGGCGGATTTCAGAAACGTTACGGAGGCGTTACATGGCGTTTTCTGGGGTTTCGGAGGGTCTGAGGTGCGTTACATGAGGTTTCTGGGGGTATTAGGGGGATTTTGGAGGCATTCCAAGAAGCTTCAGAGCATTTTCGGCGGATTTCAGAAACGTTACGGAGGCGTTACATGGCGTTTTCTGGGGTTTCGGAGGGTCTGAGGTGCGTTACATGGGGTTTCAGGGGGTTTTAGGGGGATTTTGGAGGCATTCCAAGAAGCTTCAGAGCATTTTCAGCGGATTTGATTTCAAAGTCGTTACAAAGGCGTTTTTGAGGATGGCGGAAACCCTCACTAGTGTCCCTATATTGTCCCAGAAACCCCAAGCGCCATATTTAATTCCAAAATGGCCTAGGATATCGGGTTTCAACATCAACTCAATTAGCCAGGTCTGAAAATATCCGTATGGCATGAGACTTTTTGATTTGTTAGACGTGGGCCGTAACTATTAAGTTGGGAGCCACTGACTTTTGTTCCACTGCTCCATTGGTGGTTATGACCCTCGGAACGCACAATCCGAAAAACTTTGTCTCCGCTTCTTCACACTTCCGGTTCCTAAGTTATCCGCATGTCCCGTTCGCAGTTTTCGGAACCACTGGTATTTCATTAGTTCACTCAATTTGAAAATCCACTACATTTTTTGCCGTGATTAAAAAAATGTCACAGTCACCCATGAATATTTCATCTGGTCATACATGAATGTTTTTGTTGCATGATAGTCAAGTCCATACACCCACGATTATCATGCAAACTACAGTTTTTGATAGTACATTTTGGATCACTGCTTGAGATTAGACATCTAGAGGAATCCCTGTCGAATTTCCTTGGAAATATTTATGAATTCCTTAACGAATCCAAGTAGAAATTCATAGGGCTATCCTTAAAGGAAATGCCGGAGAAATTCCTTGAGAAATCCTGCAGGAATATATGGAGGCCTGAATCATTGAAAATAATAATGCAATACATAAGTGACCCGATTTAGACAGCCCCTCTTCGGAGTACATTTTTTGCTCTCCTTAAAAACCTAAACAGTTTTCCAAACTTTTCATTCCTCTATGTTCTGCATCTCAGCTGTAGTTTGATGATAAACATTAATGAATTGGTTACAGTTAGATCGTAGAATAACGAGAGCCAAAAGTTTGTCGCAAAATGGGGCTGATAAAATCGTTTCCTTACTGTAATAAAGAGTAGAAATAGCATTAAAATGAACATTAAAAAAATGCAAGAATCTCTGGAGGATTCTCTGTAGGATTTTCTGGATGAATCCCTGAAGAAATTTGTGGATACATTCCAGAGGGAATTTTTTATGAAATGTCTAGACTAGAGCAATTACCGAAAATCTCTAGTGGAATTCTAGGAAAAAATACCTGTTTGTATGTCTGAAGGAATCTCTGGAAGATTTTCTGAAGAATCCACTGGCAAAATTTGTGCAGAAATTTTTGAAAGAATGACGGAAGTAATCACTGTTGAAATTCTGCTGTAATCCCTTAATAAATTTCCAAAATGATCTTTTAAACGAATCCCTAGAAGATTTTCTACAGTAATTCCTGGCGGAGTTCAGAAAGTCCTGAAGCATTTTTCTAGGAACACTTTGAAGAATTTCTGAAGAATCCGCAGGAGGAGTTTGAAAAAAAAACAAAGATTGTCAACCAAATTCCTGGAATAATTTCTGGAGGAATCCATGGAGCAATTCTGGAAGGAATTCATATAAGATTCTTAAAGGAACCCTTTAACAAATGTATGGTGAATTCTCATAACGAATTTTTTAAAGAATCTTCAGGAGATTTTTTCAAGGAAACTTTGGTAGAATTATTATTATTATTATTATTATTATCATTTTTTTTTTTTTTTTTTTTTTTCATAGTGATTACGGCGGTAGCACACTGTGCTTATGTTCTAACACCGCACCCTTTCCCTACGTTTGCTTCTATGAGCCTCTATTTTTGTTTCAACACACAGAAGTACGTAGGCATATCGTGGCCCAAGTCGACACTGTTTTGGCCTGCGTTGAACAAAAATAGTTATAATAAAAGTTTCCCTTTTTTTTCTTTTTGTCAATTGGTTTTTTGTAGTATGGTCCATGTATTTAGTTAGGTTCTTGTCAATTTGTCAGTTATTCGAAGTAGATTCCCAAGGTAATAGTCAATTAAGTCATTCTGATCTGTTCTATCATACCAGTTTTAGTCATTGCCTTATTGAAGTATAGTTTTATTGGAAATATGCTGAATGTCGTTATTAAAAAGAGACGTATGGAACTGTGTCCTGGTAGTTGTTGCGTCATGCACATACGTCATGTCTTAATAATGCCTAGGAGATTAACAAAAACACGTGTGTTCGGTCAGTAGAAAGTCAAGGAAAATAGGTTTCTTTATTGTCAGTTGTTATGTAAGCCTCGCTTGAAGCACTTCCCGTGAGAACCCTGTCATCTGTACACCAACTAATCCGTATCTTCGTACTCAGCTAAATACCGTACTGTCAACCGTCGAAAAGCCTACGGGTAAATATTTAAAAAAAATGAATAATAATGCTGTCTAGCGCATTGTTTTCTATTGGCCACTATTTTAGTCTAGTCCCAACTGCAAGCTATTTTCCAATCTTAGCATCAATTGTCTTCTAGATACTTCTAGATAGATTCATCGAATCAGTCGAACCCGTATGTTAAAATATAGTCGATTCTTTGTCAAATTGTTTTCTTGATTTCTACTTCTCTGTGTTCATCTCTTGTGTCCTTAAATTGTCATCGGTGAAAAACCCACAGAAACATGTAACTGAACTCCTGATATTTTTCTGTTGGTGTCATAACACTATTTAAGAGAAGAACAAAAATACGCAAAGTTGGTCAGTTGATTGTAATGAAACAAAAATTGCTTGTCAACTATTATGTATTCATCCCCCTACAAATACTATGAAAAATATTCAAATTCGTTCTATCCTATCGGTCCTACCTCGATAAACCATGTCATTTTCTCATGCGTGGCCTAGAAATGTCAACCTAGTCATACAAAAGTAACGTTGTTCAGTTAATAAAAAGCAGTCAGCTTTTGTCCAAAATGTCACGTCGAACGCATTGATGTCAACAATGCGTTTAAATGTTCGCACGTTAGCTTCGAATCTATCAGCACAATTAAGTGCTGCAAATCTCCTTCCCACTATCAATTCGTCGGTTGATTTTAATTGCATTATTTAAAGAAAATATGACCAACTAACATGGTAAAAAATCGAAAAAGCGACTATGACATTAATGAATTACTAATCAAAATCAACCGAGAAACGTGGGAAATAGAGCCCAAACAACATTTTAAAGTCAGCTGGCTGTTAAAGGTTCCGAAACCTGTCACAAATCCTATAATACTTTTATTAGGATTTGTAACGATCATCAAAAGCTTCTCAAATCCAACCGACTTGGAACTGTTGCTTGGGAATAGACTCTACTGAGCCCTGGCGGTTCCTCCGTGTTTATCGAGCATGTCTGATGCATATGATCAGCCATACTCCATCTGCAGCAGCCGGTTCGTGATGAACCGTTGGAGGCGCATTAAAGTGTTAAAAAGGTGATATGTTTCACTAAAGAACACTATTACAATAATCAAAATGAAACTCCTTCACTTTAATACCGTCAACCCCTGCGAACTTGGCCAGGGAATTATTATTATTATTATTATTATTATTATTAGCTTTATTTTGAAGATTTTCAGCCCGCGGCTGGTTCATCTCCAAAGCAACTTTGGTAGAATTTCTGAACGAGTCTGTAAAAGGTTTTCTAAAGAAATCTTTGAAAAAAATTTTGAAAGAATTCACGTATGGATTTCTGAAAAAAAAACCTAAGACTTTCTGGGGGAATTTTTGGAGAAATTTCTGGAGGATCCTCTAGGGGAAATTCTGAATGACATTCTAGAGATAAGGAAGATTTTTATTTGTTTAGGCCCACTTTCGTGTTTCGAAGGGAATTGCTCAAGAAATTTCTTACGGTGGCTGCCATTTGAATTGTCATTACTTCGTAACTGCGTACCGCGATCGAAGAAAAATCGGTTTCTTGGGCGATTCAGGCAAGGAATTTCCCATGCATCAGGATGTACAAATTTCGCAAATGGAGGAGAACGTGCCTCTGGAGCCATCCTATTTTTACCTGAAGCATCAGGATAGGCTGAGAAGTTTCCTGTGAACTGAAAGTAGCCCTTTATTTATTAATTACTGTCAACTGGCTAACTTATGGCCTTATGATAGTGGATCTTCAATATCACCTTCAATTTCATATAAACATCATATAAACAAAAATCAATAAAAAAAATAGGAAACTAAGGTCTTGAGAAATTCTAGAAGGAGCAGCACCAATTCTCACATCACCAATTCTTACGGTGAGCTGGCGGCCAATGAGATACAAACGCAGTCAATTAATAAATCTGCCACCAAAGCCTAGTAATGCTCATTTGGCCATCGCAATTCCATGATTTATGCTATCGAAAACAGCCGAGAAGTCCAATGCGCATCAGTTTCTTTAGCTTTATAGAAGTCATCAATATTATATGACGTAAACGACAGAAAATTGCTTGTAGTGGATCGCTTTGGCATAAACCATGTTGGTCTTCATCGATGTAGAACTCTCAAAAAGAACCCGAAGAAGTCTTTCTGAAAGGAATTCCTGGAGGATTTTCTAAATGCTTCTATTTAGCAATTTAGAATTTCTGGGATAATCTCCACGAAACTTTGAAGAAAATTCTAAAGAAAACTGTAAATTTTCTAAAGGAATCCTAGGAAGAATTCTTGAAGAAATTCTCAGAAAAATTCTGCTGACCTGATATTGAGTGTTGAATACCTTAACCCAAGATTGATTACTCAGTGAGTAACCTTGATGATCTTACTGAGTAGCTGTCCCAACTAGATCATAACGTCAAAAAGAAAATGGAAACAAAACACAGCTCTGAAACAGGTTAAGACATTATTAGGTTATAGTTTCATCATAAACATGTCGTCAGAATTATGAAACCTTCCAAACAATAGCTAAGTAGTATCACCGTCACCAAAACCACGTTGATCCAAACAATCCTTTCCAAATAGAGCAAAACCCCTCAACAATGCGATTTCATCACGCAACCATCGCTGTATCGAGGGCGTTGCTGTGATGGGCATTGTGTATCATCTGCTGTTTGGCTGTCCAAATGATGGTCGGTCACATAAGAGTTCATCGAAAGTTTCGTTTGGACCCCGTTATCTCCGCGCGGCTCGGATTTCTGGGCGCTCATCGCCCACCCCCACGAATCTTTGCATCGCGTCACGTCACATATGCATGCCATGTCGGAACGGAGCGGAGGGACTCGCGCTTTATGGAGCACTAGAGCAGATGTCTATCAAAGCGCGTTCCACCGAACCAGTCGCCTCGCCAGTCAGTGTACGACGCAACGGGGATCGATGATAGTTCGGCGAAGAGAAAGGTTCGGCGGAAGGGGTATTTTGTTTAGACGCGACCAAACCATATTAAACTTAAAGCGTTTCGTCGTCGGTTCGGTCGTATCAGCAGTGGAGCGAACAACGGAGCCAGTCAACCTCCACGCAGCCGTGCATATATTGTTGGATTTGGAATTGTTGTTGTTGTTGGTGGAATCTCGCACCAAATATTTGTTTATTTGTGTAGCTTTTATTGCGTTTGCGGGTTTGCTTTAGTTTCACGCGGCGCTTCGGGTAGGCTTTATAGTTGCGATGATGAGGCCCGTTCCATGCAGACGAACGAACTAACGAACGTATGTGGCATATGTGAGAAGACTGATGATGTTAACTATCTTGCGGCACTGCGTGTTTGGATATTGGGAGCACATAGCAGGGATCAATCTAATTCGGTTCGCTCAAGATAGAGCGACAATCGTGCCCGGAATGACAGATGGAATTTTAATGAACTATGGGAGATTCGGTTTCGAAGTTTGGATTGCTGCTGTAACATTTTGTTTCTTCTACTGAGATAGAGACTGTTTCTTGCGGTTGTTAGTCTAGAAATTTCTCCGGGATTTAGTCCAGGAATTCCTCCAAGAGATTCTTCCGGAAATTCGTCCAAATTATTTTCCTGGAATTGATCCAGAATTTCCCGCAACAATTCTTCAGGAAATTCCTCCAGAAATTCGTTTAGAAATTCCTCTGTTAGTTCTTCTGAAAAATCACCAAGGAATTCCTCAAGAAATTCCTCCATGAATTCCAAAAGCAGTTCTTCCAGGAGTTCCTGGAATTCCGGCTACTCAACGGGAAACCATCCTGCAATTCCTTCAGAAATTCCTCTATAAATTTCTCCGGAAATTCGTCCAGTAATACTTTCGAAAATAGGCAATATATTTCTCCAGAAATTCCTTCATAAATTTCTACGAACATTTATCCAAAAAATCCTCCGAGAATTTGCTCTAGGAATTCCTTCTGAAATTCATCCAGCAATTTCTACAGAAATTCTTCCGAGAATTCATCCAAAAATTATTCAGGGAATTCGTCTACAAATTCCTCCGGGAATTAATGCAAAAATTCACCAGATCGAGGAATTCCCGGAGATTTCTCCATCATCCACAAATTACTGGCGGAATCTACGGAGCAATTCCAGGAGGAATCCCCGGGAGAATTTCACGAGGAATCCCCTGAGGAGTGCCAGGAGGAATCCCCGTGAGAATTTCAGGAGCTCCTACAAGAAATACCGAGGAAGTTTCTAGAAGAATCCCTGAGGGAGTTCCTTAAAGATCCATGATCCTGGAGGTATCCCTGTGGGAGTCCCTAGTGGGCTTCTTCTGGGATTCCTCCAGGAAGTCTCTCGGGGAATCTTCTAGGGACCCCCTCAGAGATTCCTCTAGGAATTTTCCCAAAAAATTCTTTAAGAAATTTCCTCAGATTTTTCCCTACGAACTCTTCCAGGGAGGAACTCCCACTGGAATATCTTTAGGAACTCCCTCATGGATTCCTCTAGGAACTCGATTAGGAATTCATTAAGAAACTCGCTCAGAGATACCTCTTGGAACTCCCTCAGAGATTCCTCCGGAAATTCTCTCAGGGATTCCTTCTAGATATTCACTCAGGAATTCTTCCAGGAATTCCCCCAAGTACTTCTTCTGAGATTCCTCCTACAATTCCTTCTGACATTTTTGAGGGTGTTTTCCCTCCTGCAGGACTTGAACTTTCACCAAGACTATGCGGGAATTTGTTCAAAGATTGCTTCAGGAGATTTTCGAAGTCTTTCTTCCGGTAATTGTTCATGAATTTATCATGGAGTCTCTTGTGAATTTTTGCTCAAAAAATCTCTAGAAATTTCTCCAACAAAGTTCTGAAGAGGTATTCAGTCATTTCAGGAATTTACCAGTAGAGTTCCTCAAGCCAAAAATACTGTAGAAAATTAAATCATGGGTTTCCACAGAATGCCTTCAAGTTATTCTCAGAGATTCCTGCAGCCATTTCTCCAGGATATCCATTAGAAAGCTTCCGTAGGAATTCTTTCAAGAATTTCTCCAAAAAAAATT
The DNA here is from genome assembly GCF_035046485.1 of Aedes albopictus. Taxonomy (NCBI): domain Eukaryota; kingdom Metazoa; phylum Arthropoda; class Insecta; order Diptera; family Culicidae; genus Aedes; species Aedes albopictus. Next base: position 371,086,196 of record NC_085138.1, on the reverse strand, counting down.
TCAAAGATATTCCCAGGAATTTCGCGAAATTTTCGCCGAAACTTCTTCAGGAATTTCCTCCGTAATTCCTTCAGTAACTTTCCCAGAAACTTCTCTAAGATGTCCACTAGTAATTTCAAAAGGAATTCTTTCTGATTTTTTCCAGGAACTCTTTCAGGAAGTTTTACAAATCTGCCTCCAGGAAATTTCCTAGATATAACTTCAAGAATTTTCCACAGATTGAAGGATTCTAGGAATTCCCCCGGGATTTCTTTTAAAAATTTATCCAGAAGCTCCTCCTAAAATTTGCTCAGGAATTCTGTCGGAAACTTTCCAGAAATTCCTTCAATATTTCTGCAAAGATTTCCCCGAAGACTCCTCCAGAAAATTCCCAAGCAATTCCAATAAGAAATACCCTTAGGAATTCCCCCAGAAATATTCTCATAAACTGTTTTAGAAATTTGCCCAGGAATCTTCAAAAAAATCCAAAAGAATTTCTATCAGAGATTTTCCCATATTTTTTTACGGAATTTTATTCAGAATTTCTCTAACAATTTTGCCCAGAAATGCCTTCATATATTCCCCAAAGATTCCTTCGGGAATTTGCTCATGATTTCTATTGAACATTTCGAAAGAAATTCTGTCTGGAATTCCCCATGACTTCAGGAAGTTTCTCAGCAATTCCTCCAGGAAATTTTCAAGGAATTTCTAAAGGATTATTTCCAGAAACTCCTTCAAGAGTTCTTCCAAAATTTCTCCAGGAAGTTAAACAGTCTTATAAAAAATAGGAAATAGAAATTTTCCCAAAAAAATCCACAAGAATATGTAGAAAGATTCCTTCAGAAAGTTCACCTGGATTTGTTTTTGAAAATGTGCCTGAAAATTTCCTAGGAATTCTTTCAGTAATTTCACCTGGAATTCCTCCAGAATTTTTTACTGAGATTCATTCAGGAATTTCCCCGAAAAATTCCTTTATTAGTTACTGTAGGATATTCTCCAGGATATCCCACTAGGAGCTTCAGAAGTAATTCTTTCAGGAATATGCCCAGGAATTCCTGCACGAGTTTCCGCGAAACTTTGTCCCATTTAATTCTCCAGAATCCCTCCAGGAATTTTCGCCAGAAGATAATTCAAGAATTACCCCCTTCTCTTACCACAAATTTCTTTACATTTTTTCCAGCAATTCAGGAAATTCTCCGGAAATCCAGGAAATTCTCCAGGAGTTTTACCACGAATTTCGTCAGAAATTCCTTCAATAGTTCCACAGAGATTCATTCGGGAATTTCTGTAAAAAATGATGGTAGAAACTTATTCACAAATTCTCCCAGGAATTCCTCCATGATTTTTTCCAGGAATACATTTAGGAATTCCTCAAAAATTATTTCAGCAGCTTCTTCACGAATCACTTCACAAATTTAGTAATGAATTCCTGCAGGAAATTTCCCAGAAATTTCAGGAAATCCCAGAAAACGAAAATCTCACTGGAATTACTCCAAGAATTTCTCAAGGATTTTCGCCAGGAATTCTTCTTGAATTTTTCCTTGATGTTTTTTTTATAATTTTCCCCAGGAATTCCTTCGAGGGTTTAATAAGGAAATTTAAAAAGAATTCTTCAGAATTATCTCAGGATTTTTTCAGGATATATCCCTGGATTTTTTCCAGGTATTTTCCTAGAAATTCCTTCACCAATCCTCGAGAGATTCCTTCGGAAAGTTCGCCAGGATTTCCATTAGCTAATATCTCCATGTTTTTTTTTCAATAATTTCCCAGGAAAGTTCCTCAAGAATTCCTTCAAAAATTTCTCCAAGAATTTCCACAAAAATTTCTACAGCGGTTTCTTTAGGAACTTCTTCCGAAATTTCTCCAGTTATTCATCTTTGAATGTCCCCAGGAATTTCCCCAGAATTACCATAAGGAATTTCTAAATAAATTCTTTCTGAAATTTTCCCAGGAATTTTTCCAGAAGTTTTCCTAGAAATTCTTCCAGTAACTTTGCCATGAATTCATGCAGAAATTTCTGTAAGAATTATTTCAGGAACTCCTCCAGGAATTTTTTCAGAAATGCCCGGGATTTTTCCAGGAATTTTCGCATGAATTTCTTCAGGAATAACCTCTGAAATTCCCTAGAGATTTATCTAGGAAGCATTACCAATGGAAAATGTTCAAAGAAATTCTTTTAAAAAATTATAAAATTTTCCCGGAAATTACAGCAAAAAATCCTATAGAAATTTCAGAAAAATCTTGGAGATATACAAAAGGTAATTCCCAGTGAAAAATGGAATGCAATGGAATTGCAGAGATTTCGTGAAGGATTTCCATAAGCAAATCCTGCATGAATCAAAGAAGAAACCCCTGAAGAGTTTCTAGAGAAATCCCAGATGCATTTTAAGGAGGAACCGTTAATGAAACATTATTTAGAAATATCAGGATTTTATTTCGAAATTCTTGCAGTAATCGCAGAAGCAATTCAGTATACAAATCCCAGATTAAAACCCCTGAGGGAATCCCAGCAGACTATGGGTCTGCGGAGGGCATGGGAACAAGTAGCTAAGAAGCTGTGAAAAAATAACTTTTCCAACATACACTTGTGAATATTCCGTAAATCACCGGAACAATATGTTCCCATAAATCTTAGCAAACTAAAGTAGAATCACTTGGTAGGATTACGGGATCTCGCGATGCAGGCGACTTGCTCCGCCGAAGCTCCACCCCACAATGAGGTAGCATCACCTGCCGACCTCGTCATGATGCTTGCTTTCACCGACCCTTGCTAGGGGAAGGACTTCTGTTTCTTTATGGCTCTACGTCCCTGCCTCGCTTCAACTTAGTGTTCTTTGAGCATTTCCACAGTTATTAATTGAAGGGCTTTCTTTGACAATGAATGAAACGCTATGAAACACTATGCCCAGGAAGTCAGAAAAATTCCCCGTCCGGAACGGGCATCAAACCCGCCGTCTCCAGATTGGCGATCCATAGCCTTAACCACTAATCTAACTGGAGGGGAAGGACACCCAAGAGGAATGTCACTAATCATTGTTTACATCCCATAACACTGAAGCGTTTTGCAGCCACGGCCGTTGAAATAAGGAATGCCTATCCAACGGGAACAAAGATTTTCCACGTCGCGGAAGGAAAACCTGTTGCGGCTGGGGCGATTTACAAAAATCGCAGACACTGTAGATTTGTGATGCTTTTTTTTAGTTGGTTGATATCCTGTTTGACGTTTCCCAACATGATAGCATAGTTACTGAATACCACCTTGGATATATGTATGATTCATTACAGTATTACAGTTAACAAAATATTGTTTCCTATATCGAACCTTATTCGCCACCAAGCCCGCCACTCAATCAAACTTCACTTCATAAACCTAAGTCAGTCACCCGATTTCCGCCTGCCTTACAGTAGATACCAGTACGTGGCACTTCACCGGATCCCCCTCTTTTCCACCCCTCTCGCCGAACTCAACACCCATAAATCACAATTGATCGCATCCAATTGGTAAATTTGCCCAAATTAAGTGTTATCATTGGCTTACGGCCGCCCGTCCCAAACCAAGGGGCTTTGTGCTGCGGAGGAGAAGCGAGACGGGTCATATTTCATTACGCGCACCTTCCTCAACCAACCCACGAACGACCGTTTCGTTTTCCGTTGTTTACCGCTCTTCCGCACCATCCTGACTGAACTGCACACGACCACGCGAAAAATCCCATCATCTAATCCATCATCAGCGGAAATCAATTTTTCACCGCACTTCCTCCTTCGCCCACCGTGCCATGGGCCGTTCCAATTCATCATCACGGCTCGGCCTATAGCACTGGTGCTGCTGACACCGCGGCGATAAGACAAACTCCGCTGCTCATTCCGTCACTTTTACTCTATCGAGCTAATTCGAATTTTAATAAGCCTTTTTATTGGCTGCTCCAAGCAAACGACTCGAACGAACGGTTTCGGGGTGTTTATTGTGTATCGGAAGACCGACAGGGCAGTTCGATTAAAGGGCACTTAAAACAGAGGGAATTTTTTGGAAGATGTCCATGATCTCTTCTATCTTCTATCTGCTATTTTCTATCTACTTCTTATCTACTTTCTATTTTGTGTGTTCCATTTTTTTCATCTTCTATTATCTACCTTCTATAATTTTTTTTATTGTTCTTGTATGTTCTATTACTTCTATCTTCCGTGCCCTTTTTTAACCTTCATCTTCTACTTTAAATTTTGTATGTTTTATTTTTTCTATTTCCTTTACACTATCTTGTATGTTTCTTTGCTTCCATTATTCATCTTATATCTTCTAAATGCCTATTTTATGTCGCATCTCTTGAATCTTTCATCTTCTTTTTTTATGTCTCACCTTTTATAACCCTAACTTCTATAATATTCAATTTTTATATTATATATACATATATAGATAGATAGATGTTCTTATTACCGAGATTTCAGTCTGATGCTGATACATTTTTTATTTGTCTTCTATTTTCTACTTTCTGTTTTGTTGTTGCTACATTCACCATTCTATTTGTTCGATTATTTATCTTTCATTTTCTTCTTATCTTCTATCTTACATATTTCATATTCATTTTTTCCGTTTACCTGCTTCCTATTTTTCCAAATACTAGACAATTGTTTCACTTACGATCCCGTATTGTATATCCTCTCAAAGCAATGATGGATTCAGACGTCATTCCAACGCTCCAAATAAGCCTCATTGTTGCAACAAACGCTCTATTCAGAAATATTGCCCAATCGTTATCTCCAATGTTTGTTTAATTCTTGCCTTTTTTTACGACAAGCGCTGGCACTTACTTACTCACTTGATTCCGAATCCCAAAATATCATAGAGACCACCCCATTTCTCTATTCACAATCGATGAGCTCATTCAGCTTATGTTGCCCCACAATCACATCATGTGTGTTTAGTGTTTACTCACTTCGGCGGCCGGCGGCGCCCTATCTGGATCTTGTGCAAACAAATCAAAATTATCGGGAAAAAAGCGCGATAATAATGGCCATAAATATACGAAGCTCAATAACAATAAACCAATCGATCAACTTCGGCCGGGCGGGGAGCATGCAAGCGAACGAGCGAGCGGCCGTTCTTGCGATGCAATGCAGTCCGGCGTCAGACCCTAGTGATTGGTTGGACGAAATTTTTGCGTGAACAATTTTCCTCGAATGATCTTCGAGAACCGCCCCAGCTGATAACAAACAACCCGTGCGCCGGCTATTGGACAGTGCGGGAAAAATATCCGTCCGTGCTCTGAAAGAAGCAAATTTTAATATGTACACTAAAACTTCTTTTTATGCATGTTAGATAGCGATTTCTTGGAAAGAGTGAAACTTCTCGAAAGCAGCAGCTTACTGTTTCGGCAGCTTCAAGACTGCAAGTAATTCATGCTTTCTATATCTTATTTCTATCAACACTTGCTCGATAACTTACATTTTAGCTCCATGATTTGTTTCCGAAGATTCGACTTATCCAACATATCATCAGCAATTATCTCGCTACGACTTTCTGCGCACTAGCCTACCGTATTGCCCAACTATGACCAATTGTTCTTCTTCTAACTGTCGTCTGTTCTCACGAAATTGACACAATATAATGAGAAGTAAAAGTTGTTTCACGGAGAACTCGGGGCTCACTCCACACTGAAGGAAATCGTTTACCTATTTCCAACAATTCACTTTTAATTTATGCAGAGAGAGCGATATGGGGCACTGTATGAAATTATCTCCTTCTCGTTCACTCTCACAGAAATTTTGTAACCAATAAGATCAAGAAACGTCAAAATCCCATACAAAAGGGGCTGTCCATAAACCACGTGTTCATTTTTTGGGAGATTCCAAATGTATTTCTGTTGAGGTTTCCAACCGATACATCAATTGTTATAGCACATACATCTCTGGTGGTTAGTTCAGAGATGAGTGTAGCAACGATTGCATTGTTGACAAGCACACATGCTCGAGGCATGGCATGCGAGTTTGCCATTTCTTTTTTACTGAAAGCAGCAAACATCGGATTCACAAGGTTTTCTAGATAGAAATTCCTCTTACGAAAGTATTTTAGGTTCTTGAACTAACGCCACTTGGGCTGTACCATTTTGCATAAGTCTGTAAAGATTGATCATTGCTATTATTTTGTACTGAAGATTGATCTGAGCTATCATAACCGTAGCCACTACCCAAACTAGGAAAGATTAAACTCTTAACAATCACAGGACATAAAAGAACAGCAACAATCAAGCCAGATCGGTTTCGATTTGAGTGCGCCAAAGGCGAGGATGCACAGAATACACTGTGTAAAACGCATAATGCGAAACCATATAGGTGAAAATTTAAACTAATTAATAACATCTTCATAAGCCCGCCCTTATTCATCAGCCTCAAGTATGAGATTGAAGAAGGGCAGCTCGGATTGTCTTGGAGAAACACAAGGTCCACTGCACCATTGCTCCGATTAGCGCAGTAAGGGCAAAATACTGTGGAGGATGCCCTGGTACTCCACAGCCTACGTGTGCGATAAGATTTTATTAGACCCCCTCTAACCATTAATTCCTAGGCACGGTACGGATGAAGCCGCATCACACCATGAATTATGGGTCACCTGTTGGTGGATTCTTTCCACCGGAACAGGCGGTCCGTAGTGTTATTCTTAGACAATTGAGACAATCGCTACCGACACTACACAGCTATCTAGGCTAATCGAGAAATGAAGTTAATATTGATAATCAACTTCATACGGGCTCGAACAGCTGAAACCTTTTTTTTATTAATAATTTCAAGTAAAGTATATCTTTTATCAAAGCTCATTATATGAGTGTTAAATGCTCAAAATTTCATTGCACTCGGTTCATTTAATCCGGAGATATAACAGTTCACAGTTGGCTATCGGATAATTATGACTTTTTCTAGAATCTTTCTAACTTCATGTAGAATAGCCCGATCCTTCCCAATTTGGACCACTGATACACAACTAATTGATCATCTTACAGTAAAAATTTTAGATTTTTTTTATGCACTTTTCAAAAAGTTACAGCCATTTGACCACTTTTTTTAAAGTGATTTTTTTTCCTGTTCCGATCATTTTGTCTATGCCTTGTAGTATGGGTGTTTAAGGAACGCGCTCTTTCATCACTGGTCACTCCTCATTTCTCACTGATTACTTTTAACTTACTTCTCAACCCTCACTCTTCACTGCTCACTCTTCATTACTCACTATTTAATCCTCACTTATCACTCCTCACTACTTCACTGCTCATTCAGACATTGATCTCCGACACCTATTCGTCGCGCTTGTTTCGGATATCAAAATGGTGTTTGATAGCGATTTTCGACATCGACCCCTCCTAACTCCTCACTAATTTGGTTGAGGTCACTCTTAAGGCGAAACTGGAAGCATTTCCTCACTTTTTGGTTTTTGATTTTTTATTAAATAACGAAGCAATATTTTCAAAATCGGTTTTGCGTGCACATGTAGAGTAGGCCGTCCCTTATTTTGCAAAATTTGGAAATGTTATAAGTTCGTTAGTGGAAAATGATCGTTTTAGCTAAAAAATGATCGTGTCAAAATTTGAAGTTCATATCTCAAGGCTAAGTGGTCCCTCAAGGGGCCTAAAGTTGTCAAAAATGGTATGGGACCAAAAAAACATGAATTTTTTTTCGACGAAAATATACGCTATTCTACTAAAACCGGTGATTTTAGGACCCTGAAGGACCAAAGATGTGCTTAGATTTGCGATATCTCTACTTGTTTCTGAGTTATTGACAAAAAACAACCGAAAAATCAGCATTTTTGACCATTTTTTTAGATCCCGAAGGAAACCTATCCTATTTTGTTCAATAACTCAAAAACGAGTAGAGATATTGCAATTCTAAGCACATTTCGGGTCCTAAAATCACCGGTTTTAGTAAAATAGCGTATTTTTTCATGTTTTTTTGGTCCCATACCATTTTTGACAACTTTAGGCCCCTTTGAGGGACCACTTAGCCTTGAGATATGAACTTCAAATTTTGACACGAATATTTCTTAGCTAAAACGATCATTTTCCACTAACGAACTTATAACATTTCCAAATTTTGCAAAATAAGGGACGGCCCAATGTAGAGTATGAATCAAAGTATCTTCTGATTTTTGTTTTGTAGTGGAAATTATTTGTCGTTTTCGCAGAAACCATTTATGAACAAAATTTCACAAAAAAAATGTTTTTTGCAAAAATGGAAAACATTTTCCACCTCAAAAAAATTCAGAAGATACCTTGATCCATACTCTACATGTGTACGAAAACCGATTTTGAAAATATTGCTTCGTTATTTAATAAAAAATCAAAAAACCGAAAAAATGAGAAAATGCTCCTCGCTACTCACTCCTTACTGAATCTCGCTCCTTACTTCTCACTCTTCACTCTTCCATGCTGGGCTACTTGACAAATTTTAAGGCTGGAAGTTAGCTTGTGAAAATTTTGGAAAATTTAAATTATATGATACCCAACAAAGATGCGCTACGAATATTACTTTCAGTGTATTTTTTAAGTCCTTCCAATATCCAAAAATGGTTTCGAAGATATCTTTTCAATCTAACAAACCGTTTTCGAGTTACAATTTTACAAATTTAAAAAATACAAAAGAAAAAAGATAGGATTTTTCATACTTTATTTTTAAAAACTACGTGAAGGTGAAAAACCAGCAACATGAAAAACATATTCAAATAGAAATGAGCGAAATTTCATTTGAATTGAAAAAGGTCACGTCTACGCGATTCGTGCGTTGAGCTGGAAATGTTCTATACTATCCCGCAAAGTTTTCCCTGTAGGGAAATTTTCCTGAAACTTCATTTATGGTTCCTTAATTTTATCAATGCATAAATGACATTTTTTAGTGAAATAGACTAGAACATAAACCCAAACCCAAACTTTCAGGTGCGCGACCCAATTTTGCCAGCAGACGTACTTTTCGCGACCCCCCATAGAAATTCCCTCATTTGTTGTCTGTTACAGTAAAATATTTTACATTCTCTCGCGATCCCCTGAATAGGAGCCGGCGACCCCCCTGGGGGCGACCCGCAGTTAGGGAAACCATGGACTAGAAGAGGTTCTTAAAACCATCATAAACCAAAATGAATAGTATTAGGTTTTATGGCGGTTCTAAAAACCTCTAAAAGACTAATTGGTCATCAAAACGTTACCGTCGTGCGGGGCTTTTTTATACGCTTTTCATGGTTTTTCAACTTTATGACATTATAACTTCCAGAGTAGTGAATGAATTTCCACAATTTTTACACACAATAATCGTGAGTATGTATGTAGAAAATATGCAAAATTTGAGCTAAATTCATTAATAAACAAAAAAGTTTTTTTTTTTTTTATCTGTATTAATGAGATTTTTAGCCCTAGGCTAGTTCATCTCGGGACCCACGCTTTACTTCCCTTCCGAAGGAAGAACTCACATTTTTGCGAGTTTGTCGGGAGTGGGATTCGATCCCAGGTCCTCAGCGTGATAGTCAAGTGTTCTAACCATCACACCAGATCCGCTCCACACAAAAAAGTTGTTCATACACCCATCGGACACATCTCATGTAGAACTGGGTGGGGACTACTGACAGACAGACAGACAGACAGACAGACAGACAGACAGACGGAAATCCATTTTTATATATATAGAAGATAGATATCACGCTGCTCATAATACCAAAGATAGCACAGAACCATCTAAAACGCATACATTTATTGAAATCATGTACGGTATAGTATGCTACAGTATTGGTACAATGTAGTTATTAGCGTGGTTCAAAAAATCGTTTTTGCTCCACACCGCTTATTCGATTCCTAACCAGATTATATGCCTTCTCACAAAATTTGAGCTCATTTGGTTGAAAATTGAGACTGCACAAGCCCGTCAAAGTTTGTATGGGAATTACTATGGGGAAACGATGTTTTTCATTCAATCAACCGTAGCATTTGCCCAAGTGCCCTAGTGGGTTAGTCGACCCTTGGTAATGCTAGGCTACTCTATCAGCTACAACTTTGCCGAAGACCGCTTTGGAATCGGACGCCTCATTAATTAGTTACCGATTTTTATCCAGAATCGAAATCTTTACTCATGATGGTTAAACTATTTGGTGGGCATCACTGCATTCTGCAGTGGAACATAGTAGCCATGATTTCAGTGTGCTATCTTTGGCGCCATATGCAGCAATGTTGCCTGCTGGGAAGCTGGAGGATCATTGCTAAAGTTTGCCCAGTTGGATACAAATCGATAACTAATTAATGAGGCGTCCGATTTGAATGCAGTCTTCGGCAAAGTTGTAGCAGATAGAGTACCTTAGTATTACCAAGGGTCGACTAACCCAATAGGGCACTTGTGGAAATGCTACGGTCGATTGAATGAAAAACATCGTTTTCCCATAGTAATTCCCATACAAACTTTGACGGGCTTGTGCAGTCTCAATTTTCAACCAAATGAGCTCAAATTTTGTGAGAAGGCATATAATCTGGTTAGGAATCGAATAAGCGGTGTGGAGCAAAAACGATTTTTTGAACCACGCTAGTAGTTATCTAAATAACCCTGGAGTTTTAAATGCAGTTTTGTTATAGTAAAAAATGTCTGTCTGACCGCTATGGATTCTAAAACTAATGAACCGATCGGCGTGAAATTTTGTATGAAGGAGGGTTTGGGACCGGGGAAGGTTCTTAGCATAGTGTGAGAACCCTCCCCCCACTGGAAAGGGGGGCTCCCATACAAATGAAGCAGAAATGAGCTGAGAGAAAAGCTCAACAGTCAAAAGCAACAAAACCAATCTAGAGTGCGGTGCTGCAATGAGCCCAAAAGTTGTCAAATTTGAAATGACAACAATGTTTGCCGAGATCGACGGGAAGGACTGATATTACTTTTGATTCCGGTTATCGGCCGCGCCAACCCAGAATTGGACGTATCCAAGCCCCTAATTGATGATAATTGATGATTAAGCCAACGGTGACTTCCGGGGTAGGCATGAATGGACTGTTTCTGAGCCCGGGTTCCATCCCGTTTTTGAGTACTGAAAAAAAAAATTGACCCCGGAAGTGAATCGCGTTGACCCAGAAGGGGACGTGCCTAAGCCTCAAGCTGCTGGTCTAGCCAACGGCATCTTCCGGAGTGGGCTCGCAAGGCCTATTTTGACTCCCGGGTTCCAGGGCGCTTTCTGGATGTTGGAGCTTTCGGATGTGGGAAGCCTACGTTTGTGGCATTTCTGGCGGTATACAGATGGATGGCATTCCGGGCGAGTGTTGATGAAGTGTAGCTGACAATTCTTCAGCCCCCGGTTTTGAAGAAGCACGTGTCGATGACAATTGGCCGCTCCCTAGATGGGCGGAGGGGGGGGGGATTGAGGTTACGGCGGTCGGGTTTTCATTGGTTTCAGCTGGTGACGTCGAACGTGGTTTTTATCTGAACTACTACAACTCTCTTCAATCTGCATCCTTAATTTCCAGCAGTACCGTAAACCGCGTAAACCTGACGACTTCACACGGGAGTTCAACACTCACTCAACAGTTATTGCATTTGCTGAATTTGGTGGGTGAGATTCATAAACAATTCAAATGAATGTAACGATCATACATATAGAATCTAATTAGGATGTTACTGTTATGTAACAGTACGTAGAATATTTTATTGCCCTGAGGTTCGTTGCTGTGATCGGCACAAGAGAGGTCGACCTGATGCACCGGCACGAAAATAGGAAATAAATTGTTGTCCAGATTTAAGTTAAGTATATGTGAGAACCTTACTGCCTATGATCGCATAACTGTCCCATATGAATAGGAAACCCAGCAAACATGGGACTGATATGCGATCAAGGGTAGCTTACCTCATACTCACATACAAATGAACCAGATATTTATGCATTACTTGAGAATCAATCGGCATGTGGGGGTTTTAGATGGAAATTATTCTTTGATGGCTTCGGCCCCAAATCTAAAACAAAAAAAAATTGCGCGATTTCAAAAAACATATAAAGAAGATGAAAATCAATTTGTCTTGCTGAGTTAAAGAGCTTCTGTGGAGGTGTGATTTTCTACCTCTCTGCACGGAGAGACAAGCAAGGTTGGCGTTGATAGCCACCGAAGAAAGGCCGTGGTTTCTAACTCCCGTGGTGTGCCGTCTTCGTCCCGAGGAAACAGACCCGGGGGGACCGGGGGCTGGATAACTGGCTTGAGAGGGCTGCCACCAAACGACAGGTTTCTGAGAATTACTACGACCCGGAAAAACCGGATGTTTTTTTTTTCAAGAGATGATTTTTAAGCCGCATGGTCGCCCGATATGTGAATATGCAAATCTGGATTGCAGTTTTGAAGAATCAAAATGACGATTCTCCCAAAGATTCCTTCAAGAATGCATCTAGGGATTCCACCAGACATTTCTTTGGGGATTTGTCCTTAAGAGGGGATTTAGATATCTTTAGAGTTTCTTCAAGTGATTGTTCCCCCAGTGCTGTTTTTGCGGTTTCCTTCAGGAATTTCACCAGAGATCCTTTAAGGTATTTCTGCAGGTATTCCTTCAGAAATGACTTCTAGAATTTCACTAGAGATTGCTCCAATGTCTAGCAGAAATTCTTTCAGAATGTTTTACTAGCGATATTTCAAAAATTAATCCAGAAATTCCTCAAACATTTTGTTAAAAAAAAATCCTTAGGAGTCCATCAAATCGTTCCTCCAATTGTTCGTCTAGAAATTATTGCAGACATGGATTTCTTCAGATTTTTTTATCCAGCGATTCCTACAGAAATTCTTCCAGGAATTCGCTAAGAAAACTCTCCTATGAATCCCTAAGGAATTCCTCATGGAGTTTCTTCAGAAATTCACCCGGGAATTCCTACAGTGTTTTTTTTTTTCAAAAATAACTTTCGGAATTATTTTAAAATGATTCCAAGCACTATTCTTGGGATTCCTCCAGAAATTCCTTCAGGAGTTGTTCCAGGATTCTTCTGGGAATTCCTTCGGGGATTCGTTTAAGAATTCCTACAGGGGTTCGTTCAGGAATTCCTCTATAAAGTCCGCTAGAGATTTCTCTAGAAATAAATCCAGGTAATCCTATAGATATACCTCAAGCAATTCCTCTAAAGATTCCACCAGGGGTTTATCCAGGAACTCCTCCAGGAATTCTTTCAGTGATTTGTCCAAGTATTCCTCCAGGGATTCTTATTGAAAGTTCTCCAGTGATTCTTCAAGAAAATCGTTCTGAAATTCATCTAGGGATTTCTCTAGAGATTCCTCCAAGAGTTCCTTGGAAAATAGCTCAAGTTATTTCTCTAGAGATTTCTCCAGAAATTCTCTCATGTATGTCTACCCCAGAAATTCCTGCAGATATTAACTCAGGATTTACTGCAGAATTTACCTCAGAAAATCTAGATTTCATCCAGGCATTTCCTCCAGGATTGGCCTCAAGAATACCCCCACGAATTACCCCAAGAATTGATTCAGAAAATTTTCCAGGAATTCCTTTTTGAAATTCTTTCAAGAATTTCTTTAGTAATTCCTCCAGGAGTTTTTCCAGGGATTGCTCCGGGAATTCTTCCAGGATTTTTTCCAAAAATTTCTCCTACAGGTATTCCTCCAAGGATTCCTCCAGAGATTTCTCCAGGAATTGGTTCACGGGATCCCTCCAGGAATCCCACCAGCATTTCCTCCAGGAATTCCTTCAGGGATTCCTCTAGAGATTCTTCCAGAGATTCCTCCAGGAATTCCTCTGATGATTCCTCCAATAATTCATCCAGATATTACTACAAGAATTTTTCAGGAATTCCTCCAGAAATTCCTCTGGAAATTCCTATTGGAATTTCTGCAGGGATTCCTGCAAGAGTTCCTCTGGAGATTTCTCAAGGATTCCTCGAGGAATTCCTCCAGTGATTCCTAAAGGTATTTCTCTTAGGGCATTTTTTTTATCATCAATTTGTACGGGCCGAAAGGTCTCAGATTTTCATGAAATTTATTCCACAGGCTGGGCTCATGAATATATAAACAAAAAAAGATTACAAAAATTCATGGTCGCCCATTTTCCCGGAAAACTCAGGTGGAAATTCTTTGTTATCCCCTGACACTACTTACTTTGAAAAAATCATAACTCAAGAACGAAGCATAATATAAACAAAGTATCATGTACGCATATATTTTATGGTCATTTTTCACATAATTGGCCATAACTCAAGCACGAAAAACAAGTGCATTCCAAAAATTTTAGCCATCAAAGCAAATGAAACTACATTCTCAAAAATATTTTTTTGAAAATTTCCCGCGAGTTTGGGCATAGGCTTTTCTTTATAAATTTCCTCAACGGTGGAAAATTTTGTGGAAAACTTTTTCATTTTCATATTTTTTTTTGGATTCCTGAGAAAATTTGCTTTCATTTTCTAAAAAAAACTTTGTTTCTACGATGCTTCGTTCTAGAGTTAAGATTTTTCAAAGAAAAAGCTTATATGACATTTGGACATTTTTCAACAAAATTGGCCATAACTCAAAAACGAAAAAAAAAGCGCATTCCAAAAAATTCAGCGATTAAAGCTTATGGAATAACCTTCTCAAAAATATTTTTTGATATTTTTTTACGAGTTCCGGCATTGTTTTTCAGGCTTTTCTTTACGAATTTTCTTATCCGTGGAAAATTTTGTGGAAAACTTTTTCCAGTACATATGTTTTTTTATATTTCTGAGAATTTGCTTTCATATTCTAAAAAAAAATTGTTTCTATGATGCTTCGTTATTGAGTTATGATTTTTCAAAGTAAGCAGTGTCAGGGGAAATGGCTAGTTTCCACTTGATAAGTACTGTGTAAAAGGATAGGACAAGTAATGCTCACGTAAAACTTTTGCAATCAAAATTACTTAAGCGTTCGCAGTTGATTAGTAATTCGCAGCCAGAAAGCTATTTGCCAACAGATGGCACTGTCATGCGATGCTGTCAGTCATGTTGTTGTTTTTCCGTACGAAATAATATGTCGATGTATTATTCCGTGAGTAAATGGGACATTTCTCTTTCTTTGTGTTTCTTCTTTCGCGCCTGCGCGTTCACAGTGTGCATTAGTATTTAGCCGTGTCGCTCTAAAATGTGTACTCCGTCGTCCCTCAGCATGGCTGCATCTGAACACGAAATTGAATTTCTTGAGGTTGCATAATTTGCCATTACGTAGTTTAAAAATTTATAAAGACACCCCAAAACTGAATTGTTTATAAATAGTTCGAGTGTTGAAATAGTAGTTTACGCAACAAGGCACAGAATGAAGATTTTTACAGCACGAGTTGTACACTTATTCAACGAAGCTTGCCGAGTTGGATAAGTACGACGAGTGCTGTAAAAATCGAGTTCTGCACCGAGATGCGTACAATGTTTTTTGCAATTTCATAAATTACCACTTGAGGATAGTTTTTAACAAAACGTTTTCATCAAACTGCACACTGATGTTCATAGCCATGTTTAAGAAAGTCTGATCATAGCAGGTTATACTGTGCAGTTGTCACAATTTTCCAAACCTGCGTCCAGAAAGCATCAAGAAGTTGATCAAAACTGAAAACAGTGCTGCAATGTTTCATTACGCAACGCAAATCAGTGCTGTAATGAACCATTACAGCACTGATAATTTGGTGTGGGAAAGTAGGCCTTTTCCTGTCAGATTTGCGTGAGGTAAAACAGCCTATTACGATGAGAAATTGCAAAAAAAAAAAAAAATAGCATTTGAGTTTAGCTGATAAGGAGACAATGATTCTAAAAACTGTTGCATCATAATCATTTCATTTCGTTTGTTGAATGTTCTATGGTGCACTAGAACCTGGGAAGTAAAGACTGTATTCGATGAAATTTGGAAACAGAAAATAATGTATAGCTTTTGATTGCGTTAACAACATCAAATATTTTTTTGACCAGGAATAATATATAATGTGTAGCTAATACCATAACAATGGCAACAAATTCAGTTTGATATTGGCGCAGATATTGTTAATATCATAAAATAAGATTTTAGCAATTTTATTCATCCGTTTTAAAAATTGTGTAGGTTATAATTTTGATGTAACTCGTCAAGACGTCAGAAAATTTGACTCGAAGTTCTTAACAGAGTATCAATAAACTGATAGAAAAATCTCAAAATCGGTTCAATACGTTTTTCTAGTATTCAAAACTCAAATCGCTTCAAGGCATATTTTAGGTACTTTTTAATCATTTTATTCCGTGTGTACTATTTTGTTTGTACAACTGTCATGACTGTTCCGATTGAAACTGTAAAACCATTATAAAAACTGTTCTTAGCCAAATTGCTTGAAAACTTTTCAAGTTATAACTGTTTGAATGTCATGATACAAAAAAAAAAACATTTTGCTTATTATGACTTTGTGCCACATATGCGGCTAAAACTTTATTACGGCTAGATCAAATTGAATGAAATTTTTACACAATATTTTTACATGTATACTTTACATACAGAACAGTTTTGATTGAAATCGGTTCAGTATTTTTGGTTCTAGAGCTATAACGGTGAAGAAGTGATATTTTCAAAAACGTTCGTTTGCTCAAACTTCTCAAATGGCAAATTTCTTGTTTCAACGATATCTCCACCAATATTCAACCGATTTTGACGAAATTTGTATGGTATTAGCTTTACGTAATACACTATTCCTGGTAAAAAATTAGTCATTTACCATTTTATTAGGAAATCTTTCTGAATTCCAGGAATTCGTTCCGAGATCCCTACGAGAATTGCTCTGAGATTCCCTGAGAATTTCTTCTTGGGATTCCTCCAGAATTTCCTTCCTAGATCTCTCTAGAAATTAATTCAGGATTGCTCCAGGAGTTCTTTCTGGGATACCAAAGGGAGTTCTCTTAGAGATTCTTCCAGCAATTTGTTTAGGATTTGTTCAGAACTTCCAGGAGTTCTCTCTAGGATTACTCCTGTAACTCCATACGGGATTCCTTCAGAGATTCCTTCATGGAATTCTCTAGAAATTCCTTCCAAGATTCCTCCAGAAGATTCCTATGAAATTATTCTAGAAGTTCTTTCAGGGATTCCTTCACGATTTTTTTTAGGATTTCTCCAGAACCTTTTGGAATGTCTTCAGATTTTTATCTGGGAAGAAACTATTGAAAGAATCTCTGAAATCGCTCATGTAGATATTCCCTACAAAACTGCTGGAGATATTCCTTAAGAAGCTGTTGGAGGAATTTTATAGGGAACTCAAGAGCAAGTCTTGGAGTACTTCCATAAAGAATAAAAAAAAACTTCTGGAGTATTTCCATGAGCAAAGTTTAAGAAACTTCCAGAATGAATTCCAGAATATGTAATCTGCAAGGAATCCCAGTAGAAGTTCTTGGAGGAGTCCCGGAAGGATATTCTGGATGAATTATTGGGCAAATCTTAGAAGGAACTCCTGGAAGAACCTTGACTTATTTTCCAGGAGTCTGGATGGAAGTTCTGAAGAAATTCCGGAAAGAACTTTTGAAAAATTCCCGGAAGATACCCCGGGTAAAATTTCCGGAGAGGTCCCTGATGCCACCCCTGGTGTAATCTTAGAAGAAAATCCTTGAGAAATACCAGAAGAAACTATGAGAGGAACCCATAAATTTACTCCTAGAGGAAATCTAGAAGGAGTTCCTGGAGGAATCCCGGAAGAAGATAGAGAAATTACAAAAAGAATTCTTTGGATTCACATACGAAACGTCCAGAGAAAACCTAGAGGAATCTCAAAAAGTTGTATCTTAGAAAGAACTCCTGGAAGAATCACTGAAAGAACTCCAGGACGAATCTAAGAATTAATTCCTGTGGAAATCCTAGAAGGAACTCTTGAAATGATCCCTAATGGAATTCCTGTGGGAATCTCCGAACAAATATCTGAGTGAACCCCGAATAAAAAATACTTAAGAAATCCCGGATGAAACTATTGTAGAAAAGTTCGAAAAAACTCCTGGTAGAATCTTAGAAAACACCTCTGGAGAAAATCCTAAAGGAACTCCAGAAGAGCCCAAAATAAAAATCAAAACAAATAAATAAATCCTGAATTAGAAGGAACTCACGGAGGGATTTTTTATAGAACTTCTAATGAAAATCTCAGAGACATTTTATGAGAATCCCGTGCGAACTTCTGGTGGATTTTTTTGGAAAGAATTTCAAGAGGACTTTCTGCGAAACCCCAAAGAAAAACCTTCGTACGGAATGCCAAAAGATTCATCACAAAGAATCTTTCGTGGACCTCTGGAGAAAATCCTAAAGGAACTCCAGAAGAGCCCAAAATAAAAATCAAAACAAATAAATAAATCCTGAATTAGAAGGAACTCACGGAGGGATTTTTTATAGAACTTCTAATGAAAATCTCAGAGACATTTTATGAGAATCCCGTGCGAACTTCTGGTGTATTTTTTGGAAAGAATTTCAAGAGGACTTTATGCGAAACCCCAAAGAAAAACCTTCGTACGGAATGCCAAAAGATTCATCACAAAGAATCTTTCGTGGATCTTCATTTAATTCCCCGTGAAGCTTTGTCCTACCTCGTATTTCGTCTCAAACTCCTCCAACCGTAGTCTGAACTCCAATACTGCAGAATTTATAATTAGTATCCAACCATAGTTCTCGCTGTAATACCATTAAAAGTTCCCTCAGAATCCCGGCGCAATGTCTAGCATTAGCATTTCCCTTGGAACTCCGTTGAAATCTCACTATCTGGTATTTCCCCATACGCGCGCAAAAATTAAATTTAAATTTCAATCACACTTCCTGAGGAAACGAGCCAAATTTCTCTAAGTCCAAATCGTAAACAACAAGGCCACGAAACGCCACACGAACAACGAACAATTTATCTAGCAACCGCCGTATGCAGTGCCCTATTCTTCACATCCTTCTTACAGCATCGTTTCGTAAAAATGCTGTCGGTTAAACAAATGTCAAAATTACTTACGGAAAAAGGAGGAATTTTACTTGAGCGCTCTACTTGGGAACTGGAAACTTACCAAAAACAAAGAATTTCCACCTGAGTTTTCCGGGAAAATAGGCGACCCTGAATTTTTCTCAATTTATTTTTGTTCATATATCCATGAGCCCTGCCTGTGGAAAAATTTCATGAAAATCTGGGACCCTTCAGCCCAATCCCGTAGGGCAATAAAAAAAAATACCCTCTAGAAATACCTCATGAAATTCCTGTAGAAATTCCACTAGGGATTCCTCGAGCAATTTCTCCAGATTTTTTTTAAAGGATTCCTCCAGAGGTTTTACCTGAAAGTTTTCCGGCGATTCTTCAAGAAAATCCACCAGAAATTCCTCCAGGAGTTCCTCTGAAGATTTCTCAAGAAATTTCTCTAGATATTCCTCAAGGAATATCAAGGCACAGGCATGTCGCCAGACATTCCTTCAAGAGCTTCTCTAGAGAATCTTCTAGGAATTCCTCCAGGGATTCATACAGGCATTTCTTCAGGATTTGGTTCTGGGACTCCTCCAGGAATACCTTTAAGAATTCCGTCAGGAATTACACCAGGAACTCAGAAAATTATCTCAGGAATTCTTGCATAAATTAATCCAGTAATTCGTTCAGAAATTGCAATGATAATTTATTCAGGAATTTCTCCAGGAACTCATCCTCCCGGACGCATTATTCCAAGAATCCAGGGATTCCTCCAGAGATTTCTCCAGGAATTGTACACTGTAATGAAAGGGTGGCGTTTCCTTAACAAAAATTAATCCATAGATACATTTTGTTCGGGCAATTCAAACACAAAATGTATAATTCTCAGGTAAAAAGCATGTTCTGATAGAAAATTTGTTATATAATATAATATAATATAATATACATACACGACGTTCTAATATATATACAACTGACTTTGCATACCCTTTGTAGTCGATGAAATATTAGAACGATCGGCATGATTTTTTGCACGGTTCAATTCGTCTTCATTGTGGCTATGTTTAGATGTATAGAAAGTTGGGGAAATCAAATACATAATTAATTTAAAAAAAACTGTGACATTACTAAAATATGCATGAGATGCGAAGAATTACAAAAACAACACAAGAAAATAATATTAAATGCGGTAGATAATTGTTAAAAAAAATTACACCAGTACATTTAAAATGGGCAATACAAGGTTTGCCGGGTCAGCTAGTTGTAATATAAACAGCCTTAAAAAAGGGACCATCAATCCTCTATTTAGGTGAAAAGGTCATTTATAATGTATAACGATTCAAATATTCGACTGTATATGCTACGTTGATACATTTTGAATGAATTGATCAACCCTTTGAAATTTATAAACTGAAGAAACTATGCATACAGAGCAAATGTTCTGATACCTTATGTATTTTTTATTGATTTATTCGATATTTTTTCGCGTCCTGACAAGCAATAAAGGGTTTGTTTGAAAAACAATTTCAAACAAATGAAGGGAAAAATAGTGCTTCATGATAGTCCTAAAGACATCAAACAGATGTGAACCATATTTTGAATTCAAAAAATCCATATTCAGGAGTGTCCAAAGTAGCCCCGCATTTCAAAAGTAGCCCCGCACGACGGTACTTGAGTGATACCGAAAAAAACCGATCAAACATTTTTTCAAAAACATCACTTTAAACTACTGTCGACTCTACACTGAGGCAAAAAATTCTTAGGAAATTCATTACAGCGGTCTTATGAAAAATCTCATAAGAAGGTTTTTATGAAAACTTCATAAGAAGCATTGTATGAAAATCATAAGATGTTTTATGGAACACCATTGCTAAAAAACAACAAAACCTTTTATTGGCTTCTAACCACTTCAACTTCCGAAGCGTCGATGGGCGAATGAGTAAAGCACGAACTCACCAACCTTGACGTTCCTGGTTCGATTCCATGTTCCGATTTTTTTTTTAAATTTGTGCAACATATTTTATAAAAATATGTATGATAATCATAAGACATAGTTTCAGTTTTTATATGTTTTCGGTATGATTTTCATACGTGAGCGTTATGAAATTTATACAGTAACAGTATGACAATAATAGTTGGCGCTTTGAATCCAAAATGAGTGTAGAATTAGCATTTAAGTTAAAATACACGTTAATAAAAATTAAAAAAAAATTGAATCCAAAATCATAGTTTGTAACTATGATTTTCGCAAGAAATTCTTGTGGCAAAAAATCATAGTCGATTCGTATGATTTTCGGAGTTGCATTATCCTCAGTGTACAACACTACCAAAAAACCTCGCTCGTCGTATACAGCGCGAGCGCGGTGCAGTATCGGTTGCTTGATGGCGCGCGTCCTGGAAGGTTAAGAAATTGGTCAAAAAGAGTAGAAGAATTACACTCTGAGTAGGTGCACAATGTTTAATGTTCATTTGTTCCAGATCCTGGAGAAAAAAAATCTAATGGTAGGGTGAGGTGTTCTTCTTCTTCATTTAATGAAGGATTAAATACAGCACCCATTTCCATTTCATTGCATTGTTTGCTTCACACATTTGAGAAGAAATGGTCATAACTATTGCTCAGTTACCATTATTGCACTCAAAGAAATTGCTGTTTAAGCGCACCATTTCAAACCATTGACCAGCAATGATACACGCACATTCGAGTGCCCTTTTAACGGCTTTTACGACACGTTGTTATGGATGCCCGCTCAGATTGATGACCGTAAATTATGATCATCCCGTGTCGAAGCTGAGCTATTTCAAACGCGTCCATAGGTTTCCATATTTACTCGGAGAAGTCGAGCCGAGCTGCCCGGGTGGTGGTGGCATTACTGTGTCGAAATGTGTGTATCCAAAGCGATGATTTTTTTGTTCACATCAACTTCGTAGAAAAGCCAGCCGCGTTCCACGTTCCAGTTGAAAGTTTGTTTGAAGCTGATGGATTCCATAAGGCGTGGTGGATTTGTTTATGTTGTTTGCCGTTCGCATTTACGACTTGTTGCGATGCGATGCCTAGCCAGGAACGAACGACTTAGCTCAGCATCTCACCGCACTAGTCAACGGAATGGAATCACTGGAAACTTGTAAGTCGGTTGGGTTCCAGGAATGTTTTAGTGCGACGACGACGACGAGGCTCGGTGATTTTGGAAAATCGATAGTCATATCGGAAGCAGTAAATTTCCGTTGGTAGTCCGAAAAATATTATCCTGAATTATCATCACTTGCCTCCCTGTCGGCGTCGCAGACCCAGGTTGTTGACGGTGTTCACTGTTCAGTCCAGAAAATACTTAGCGTAAGCGAAATTCCCGAAGAACGGTGAAAACTCCCGGCTCCCACAAACAACTCACTCCCAAAACTGGTTGGAAAACGGCAGATTTCCGCCCATTAAAACGAGGCTCTTTTGGGAATGCTGCCCACTTTCTGCTGTTCGTGTGCTATTTACACCGAGAAGTTTTCGGCGAGAACCGAGGCGAGGTCCCCCTATATCCGCATGTAATTAATTTTACGTGTATAACAAGAGGAATTATTACCTTGCCTACTTCTACGGGACGGCCTATGACCGGGCTGTGTTCCATCCTTGATAATTATTACAGCGACGATGGAGGATGGTTGTTTGTAATAGTACATCCGAATATGAATTTACACGGCACGTGCGATTGACCATTGGCGTGTGAATCGTAGAGGGGCAAACATATCTGAGAAAATGATATAAATGACATATCAGTTAGTGCTACCCAACGTGCCTCTAGAGCCGACCTACTGATACCTAGTGCTACGCAATACTGCCTTTAAAAATTATATCAATACAAAGCAATTCTAGCCCAAAACACGAAACAATATGCCATTTTTGACTCGCTATTTTGTTTTTCAATTTGAATGATATTTCTCTCATGCCCTGGATTTCGTCAATCGTTTTCCTTTGCATCAGCACATAATCATTTTTTATCACATATCTTTTCAAAAGGGCATATGAAAAAACCTATTTTTTTTTTTCAAAGGAAAAGTATAACTTTATAAGTAAGAACTTTTAGAAACAAAGTACACCGAGAATAATATTCATGGCGGATCTATTATAGATATCATATAATTCCAACCTTCCAAAAAAATAATAATAAAAAAGGTAATAACCTTCGATCTTCTGTTTTTTTTAGGACCATCCTATCTGAAAATTGGTCACCCTAATGACGAAATAAAAAAATACGGGTCTAATTATTTTCGAAGAACTACAAACCCACTAAGTTTCGCGACAATCGGAGTTGCACTATATCGTTTTTATAAGGAATGGTTGCATGCTTAAGTTACAGCGAATAAAAAAAAATAAAAATATGAAAAAATGCATGGGACCTTGTAAAATGTGATTCGAGATTTCCTTTTCCATTCTACAGTGTTCATCGAAAAATAATAAATTATTTCTACGATAAGTAAATTTTCAGTCCATCTGGAATAACTTTCAACGAGGTCCAACAATTTATATTTTTTTGTTGAAAAAGAAAATTAAAGTATTTTTATTAAAAGTTAGGTGAAGAATACTGCAAAACAAATAATATGAAAACCATTTTCAGGTGGAAGCTCATACATGAGCAAAATTACAATTCAATTGCTAAAGGTCGCATCTACGCGGATTGAGCGTTAAGCTGAAAATCTCTATAAATATTAATGTCAAACTTCAGCATGTTTTTTTAAAGAGAGTGTCCAATAACTTAATCAGTTAAAAATATACTTTTTTTTTTCGAGAATACGCGATTTGACAAGACAAAATATTTCACAGAACATTTGAAAATTGAAAAAAAAACTACCAAAAAAGTTATGTTCAAAAACCTGTTTTTTTTTAAACATTTGGTGTCTTCGACAAATATATTTCTTATAAAATTGGCTACAGCTTCTCCGAATAAACATATTATTCAAATCATAATTAAGACAGATAGAAATTGTTTCTCACTTTTAGCAGGAAAAATGGAAAAATGATGTTCCCATAAATTAAGAATCGTTTGATAGAAAAACTTTTCCAAAGACATTTTAAAGTAAAATTCATTTGTTCATGGTCAAACCAGTTTTGATCACGTTTTTGAGACATCCACAACAGTGTGCGCTGCGATGCCTAACGCAAATAACGTAAAACACAACTGATATTGACTGAAAATGATCACAATAGTACCAGAATCGCTAGTTGAAAGAAGAGAGTATTTGTTCGTCCCGATTTTTTTTTAAATTCCATCGCCAATTTCTGTAAGCGCTCTTCCCACATTTTTATCCTGATTTTACTTAGTAAATTGCTTTGATTTCTTCAGTAATATAGTTTTTGAAAATTCGGGCATTTCTTTGTCAATTCTTCTGATGATTCTTTGCAATTTGTTAGGCAATTTCTTTTGGATTCCCTGAAATACAGTCAGGATTCGTTACACACGGTGAGAGGTACTTTACACTCACCGCAATTTTTCGGCTGCCTTTCATCAGATTGAGCTCATTTTTTGTGTGTAATTGCGGCATATCGTAAGCTAATCACGTTCCAAAAATAAACTATTATAAATAAATTATATATATACTGTATACATACTGTTATGTCTGTAGCATTTTTAAATTCCTCTTGGCAATCGTTCCTTCAAACCCTTTTCGGTAATGGCTTTGAAAATTTGTTCAGAATTACTTTATCAATTCTATTGCGAATTTCGTAAAAAAAATCGATTAGTTAATTTTAACCGTTATGTGGCCGGCAAACTTTTTGCTTTTTTCTACACCGTGTATTTTAAATGGGTGCTGGGTACCCGGGTACCCTGCCGGCCACATAAGGGTTAAGGGAATTATGTACATTAATGCACATTGGAATGTAATTAGATATTCATTTGTAAATTATTTTGTGAATTCTTTAATGCCACGAGAATTTAAGTTAAAAGAAGTTCATCGGAATTTACTTGGATATTCCTTTGGTGGTTTTATTGAGACTCCTTTCGGAAATTTTCTAGGAAAATTCTTAGACAATTCATCACAATTCATTTGGAAATTCCGTCAAAAATTTCTTTGAATATACCTTGAGTACTTTTAAATGTCTGAACACCTTATTGTGCGTCACAAGAAAAACACAATTATAGCGACTATTTTCCAAGACCTTCCAGTGATTTTTCAAGACCTTCAATTGAATCGTAGTGCAAATACAACGTGTAATTATCGAAGAGCGTTATGACGAAATATATGAAAACAGGCCTTATTTTCTTTATTGGTACATTGGAATTGTGGTAAATATTTTTACGGCATCTTTTTAGGAATATTTTTGCAGCTCCTTTAGAAATTTCTTAAACTATTATTTTGAGAATTTCTCTGGCAATGCCTTAAGTAAATACGATCGTTAATTCCTCTGGAAATTTCCTAGTCAATTCGTTTCGCTGAAGTAATTCCTCTAAAACATCATATAAGAAGTGATTTAGAAATTGCTTCCGAAATTACGTCAGAAATTATTTTTCGGCAACTTTTTCCTTCGGAAATTTGTTTGGAAATTTCTTCTGAAACTTCTTCAGCAAATCTTTCGGAAATAAATTTGAACAATTTCTTTGGAAATATTCTCGGCATTCCTTGATGATTTAATTTGACAATTCCGCAATTTCCTTGGTATTTTTTCAGAATCGTCTTATGGCAGTTTTTTTTAGGAAATTTAGCAATTGGATTTTTTTTCAAATTCTATCGGGTAGGGTAAAAGCTCCCTTAGTGGAGGTAGTACCAATAGTGGTGGTAGTGGCAATTTAGCACTATTTCGACCAAAAAGCTTGCAAATGGCATTTTTAATAGATGCATCATACCCAATCAATAACATTTATTCAATTTTGTATTCAGGATTTGGCGGAAAACCTATTTTAAATAATTACTTTCCTTAGTTTTTTTGCTCCTATGCACCTGTAGTGGTGGAAATGTTCCTATAGTGGTGGGTCCCATAAGAATTCAATGGTATGCACCACTATAGGAACCAATTTTAAATTTTACCGCCATAATAGGAACCATGTACCTATAGTTGGTGCAAGTGATTTATTAGCAAAAACTGAAATAAACAATGGTTTTTACATTTTTCCTAGCAAATTTAAGTGAAAAACTACCGATTAACGTTTTCAGATTTTTTGTTTTGTGGTATTATCAATTTTATTCAATTATTTTAGTACCAGGAGCTACTAATAGCACCACTATTGGTACATTTACCTTACTCTTTCGGAATTCAGCAATCCATTCTGAAATTTCTTCGATATTTCCTTTGTAAATTGCTTCTGCCAGTCGTTTGGAAATTCAAACCTTTTTAAGCAACTGGCTGAGAAATTATCAAAAGAATTACCAAAGACGTTTCCCAAATATTTCCCAAGAAGTTGTCGAAGAATTTCAAAAACGAATTGCAGAGTGAATT
Organism: Aedes albopictus; assembly: GCF_035046485.1. NCBI lineage: Eukaryota > Metazoa > Arthropoda > Insecta > Diptera > Culicidae > Aedes > Aedes albopictus. The sequence continues at coordinate 371,059,957 of NC_085138.1, read as the reverse complement.
TACAAACCAATTTGCCAAGGGTGTTCTCAATAGAATGTAGAAATTTTAAAAGAATTGTCGAAGTAATTCACAAAACAATTGTTGAATGATTTTTTAAAAGAGGCCGTCACAGTAATTGTCGAGAGAATCAATGAAAACAGCATCAGAAGCTATCAAACTTATAACAAAGTTCTGCTACTTGGACCTAGGAATCCTCAAAGGGATTCCAGGACAAATCCCCAAAGCATTTCCAGGAGGAACCCTTTCAACCTTAGTACAAACTTCTGGAGAATCAGTGATTGGAATTTAGGAGTAATCCCTGAAGGATTCACAGGAAGCATCTTGTAAGGAATCCCAGAATAAATTCTCGAAGGAATCCCACAATGAATTTCAGAAGAAATTTCTGGAGGAATCCTCGAAGCAATGCCAAGAGCAATACTCGAATCCCCAAAGGAGTTCCAGAAAGAATCCTTGCCTCGTGGTAAATCCAGGAAGAATATTTGAAGGAATTCCAGGTGATATTTCCGAAGAAATTCCAAGAGTAATCCTTAAAGGAATTCCTAGAGGAATGCCCCAAAAATTCCAGGAGGAATTCCCGAAGAAATTCCAGAATAAATTCGCGAAGGAATTCCAGAATAAATTCTCGAAGGAATTCCATTATAAATTCCCGACGAATTTTCAGAAGGAATCCTCGAAGGAATTCCAGATAGAATCACCGAAGCATTCCTGATGAAATCCCTGAGAGAATTCCTGGAGGAATACTCGAAGGAATTCATAGAGAAATACCCAAAAATTCCAAAAGAAATTCCCGAAGCAATATTTGGAGGAACCTTGGAGGACCTGCAGAAGTAATCCATGAAGCAACTCCAGGACTCATCTCTGCAGGAACACCGGTCAAGAACTTCTTCAGGAATCCCTGGTAAATCATGAATCTTTCCTGGAGTGGATTCCCACAAGGAATTCCGGGAAGAAACCCCGAAGGATTTCCGACAGGAGTCTCGAAGGAGGAATCCCCGAAGAATTTCCAGAAGTAAACCCTGAAGGATTTCCAGGAGAAACATCCGAAAAATCCCTGGAGAATTTCCAGGAAAAAATCAGGATAGAATTCCTGGAAGAAATCATGGCGCATTCCCTGAATAAAACCCTGAAGGAACCCATATTGGAACTTCATGAGAGATCTTGCAATCTTCCAAGAAAATCCTGGAGGTATCCCTGGTTATGGTCTTAAAGAAATCGTTGAAAATACTCTTGGAAATATCCATGATGGAACTCTCGTAGGAGTTTCTGAACGAGCTTATGGAGAAATCATTGATGTAGCGGGGAGACATCCCTGAATCCTTCTGGAAAAATCTGCGAAAGAACTCCAGGAGCGATCTCTGAAAGAACACTGAATCTCTGAAGGAACTCCTGGAGGAACCTTAATAGGCACTATTGGACTAATTCCTTAAGGAATTTCTGCACGAGTTTTTGAATTATTCCCTTACCTCCTGGAGGAATCTCTGAGCTCCTGTACGAAATCCTGAAGGAATTTCTGGCGAAACCCTTGTTGAAACTCCTGGTGTAATCCTGGTGAAGTAATCATAGAAGAAACTTCTGTAGGAATAACTAGAACTCTTGAAGGCAGTTTTGAATCTCCTGATAGAATCTCTGAAGGAACTCCTGGAGAAATCGTTGAAGCATCTGCTGTCGAAATATCTGGAGGAACTTCTAAACGAACCCCTGATGAAACTCCTGAAGACATCCCTGAATCCTCCAAGAAGAACCTCTAAAGAACTATTGAAGGGATCACTGAAGGAATTCCTGGGAAGATCCCTGAAGGAACTTCTTGAGCAATCCCTGAAAAAGTTACTGCAGGAACCCTAGAAGGAACTCCTGTATTTATTACTGGATGAACTTATGTAGGAATACCTAAAGGAACTACTAGAGAAATCCCAAGCAACTCATGGAAGAATCTCTGAAAAATCTCCATGAGACATTTCGAAAGAATTCCGGGAGGAATACTTGAAGGAATTCTTTGAGAAAATTGATAAAATATTTAGATAATAAATCTTGCACATTTTATCTTGATAAAATTTTACTTTTTTTTAATAATAATAGAAAAAAAACAAGTACCATAAAATTCTAATAAATAATTATATTTTACAGAAACATACTCAAAAATTGAGTAAAATTTCTAAGAGAAAATGCGGAAGATTTAATGTACAATAAATTCCACCAAATTACCGAACTCTTTCTAGAATTTCATTTTTGCATAACTCTATCGAAATTATACAAATATCAGTTAGGGATATTTTTGGATTTTTCTCAGAGTACTTTTGGGTCAATTGCAAGAAATAACTTTGGCATCCGAAAATTTCTTTAAAAAAATGACATACCGTGAAGTCGTCATTCACCGCTCGTTTCGATTTGTATTCAAATCGTGCTCTGTGGTGGTGGTGGGATTTCAACAAAATTCCTTCGAAAAGCTGGAAACATTATTTTAAATAAAAACGGGTGGTACCGATTATCTTGACTGTATTTCGATAAACAGCTACTTCTCAAGAATTCTTACAAGGATTACGAATTTCTTAGCAGATTTGTTAATAAATTTGATAGCAGTTTCCAAAATTTTTTTGAAGATTTTTCTCGAAATTATCTTCATGATTCTTCCTTGAACTCATTCCGGATTCCGTCTTGGATTTCTACAACGATTTCTACTTTAAGTGCTTTAGCAGTTTCTCAAAGAAATCTTCACGCGAGTTCTTCCTTAAATTTAACAAGGGTTTTTTTTTCGTGGAGGTTTTCTGGATTTATCCAGTTTTCCTAAGGTTTCCGAAATTTTTTCTATGTTTTTTTTTGGGATTTCTCCCAGAGGATTTCTCGATTTGCTTTCAGAGATTCTCGCTGGATTCCTTCCGGGGATCCTTTTAAAATTTATCTAAAGTTCCGTCAGGAATTTGTCCTAGTGGTTTTCCGGAATAGTTTTCCAACAGTTTCTCTCGGGATTTTTTACAAGATTTTATATGTACAAGTTTCCCCAGGCATTTCTTCCAGAAAAGTTTCCAATATTTTTCTTGGATTCTCTCGCATGATTTTGCTCGTAGTTCCTTCCGGAATTTCTCTTAGAGGTTTTCAGAGTTTCTCCTTGACTTTTCGTAATATTTGCTCCAGGGTTTTTTTCCTTCCCGCTGTTGGGGAAATTGAGCTCCAGGGTTACCCCCAGAACATTTTTTCCGAAATGACTCATTTTATTTTTCAGGATTTCTTCAGATGTTCCTCTCATCTACATTTCTTCCGATATTTACTCTGAAATTTATTACAAGGAATTTCGTAAGTTATTCCAGGAGAAATTTCGAAAAAAAACCTGCAAGAACTCTGAGTGCACCCTGAATTTCGGGACAAATTCCATTCGAAATTTTGTGAAGCGTTCTTGGAATAATCCCGAGAAAATTTGTAAAAAAAACATCTCAAGAGGATCAATGCAAGAAATCCTGTAAACAACTTCGAAGTGTTTTTTTTTTTTTTTTCCTGTGATTCACACAATGGAACATGTGCAAGTCAAGTATAGTTGAATCAACTTGCACTTGATTGCTTCAATAGAATTCATTGCTTCATTTCCCTGGAACCCATATTCAAAGGTTAACCTCCGCCACTGCACATTTCCTGTCAATAACCGGAGAGTTGGCAACGAAAAACGCCAAGTGCGTATAGCTAATTTAAGGCACATCTGATGAGTATCTATTGTGGATGGCCCTAAGCCCTATTCCGCTCCACGAAGTCCTTGCCGCCGCCGCCGCCCCCAGCCCGGGTTTCTATTTACGGCAATAAACAACCGAAGGATTTCCGCATTTATTTGACTTGGTTGCTAGCTAGCTAGCTAGCAGCAGCAGGGTGGAAAATGTTAGGAAATCATCATTACTCACGACTTACGGGGAAAAGCGAAGAACCCAGTAATAGATAATTACGCTGTGCTTTTCCTCGTACAAGCGGCATTTGCCTCGGCAATTTTGCTCATTAGGGACCGGGACGGGAGTCGTTTTCAAAGACTTAATTGTAAATACTCGAAAAACGCTCCGAGCGGGTGTCTTCAATTCGATTCTCCCCCGTTTGCTGTTGGTTGAATTGCTTTTCGATTTACATAGCAAAAATAATAATCAAATTTGACCCGCCTGTCGTCCATCACGGCCGGGGCCCCAAACATGAACAGTCCAGCCGTGAACAGTTCTCTGGACTCCTGCCAGCGGGGAACCTCCATTCATTCAATTATTATTATTGAGAAACACTTACCACCACGCACGATGACGACGCGGGGGACGCAGCAGCACACACTGTGACTGGACGAACGAACGGCGCGGTTCAAAAACAGATAAATTGGATTCGTAAAACTCCCTAAAATTTGCACACTTTGGGTCCACCACGCGCAGCAGGATACCTCTACCTACCAACAACAACGCTGATGTTCATCAAGTTCATTCACATCCGACCGGTTCGTTCGCAGATATAACCCTTCGCTTCACGTTTCAACGAAGCGCTGCGCTCTATCCAAGGTGGGCTAAGGTGCCTACACATGCATGGACGACGATAGGGAGCTGATGATATTTGGTGGAACCATGCCGGCTTGCTGCAGTTGCGAACCGAGACCAATATCCAAATTATGCACACAATGCACAATGGTCCACGAACCAGATTTACGAGGAAAGATGCATTCAGCGCCTTCAAATGATTTTCTAGATTAATATGGTCTTCTACAAAGTTGTTCCTAAAAATAAGGCCCTCTTTTCAATATACATGAAAATTAGGGTGGTTCATATTTTCAAAGAAATTGGGAACCAAACTTTTTTATTTGCAAGAATAACTATATACATTCTTCGGGATAGTTGTAGATCCATCAATTTTGAGCAAGTTTGCTGAAGACACTTTTTATGTAGCTTTAAAATTGACCGATCTAGAGGTATTTTTCTGAATAACCTTAGGGTGGTTCACGGAAAACCGGTTTTCTGGCGTTAATTTTTTATATTCGATTTTTCATCAAAGTCGTCCAAGAAACACTTGTAGAGCATTTGAAGACGCGTCGTTTCGTGCGCTGAGATGGTCGTTATCTCTTTTGGTTCAAAAGTTACAGGCATTTTTCTAAAAACTTCATAGTTTTTTTAAAAGGTGCTATGATGGGCTGGGGCAAACATAAAAAATATCTTTTGCCCGCATTCAAAAGAAGAAATGTTGTTATAAAACATATCAAAAAATTAGAGGGGTGTTATTTCTGTAACTCAAATGAAAAATACTTGAAAAGTGCCTATTTTTCTAGAAAATCATCAATATCTTTTGAACGGAATGACGTAGCAACATTCTCAGCGCACGAAAATATTTTTTAAGCTCTAAAAATGGTTCTTAGACAACATTGATGAGAAATTTGAAACAAAAATGATAAAGCGTTTAAACTGTTTTGACCAAATTTGGAGCATTTTCCCATAGTTTTCATAAAGTGACGCTAGAACAAATCGTTTTATTGCTTTATCTTTTTTGTTCCAAATTTTCGTTAAAGTCGCCTAAGAACCACTTTTAGAGCTTCCAAAAACGCTCATTTTCGTGCGCTGAGAATGTTGCCACGTCATTCCGTTCAAAAGATATTGATGATTTTCTAGAAAAAATAGGCACTTTTCTAGTATTTTTTACTTGAGTTACAAAAATAACACCCCTCTAATTTTTTGATATGTTTTATAACAGCATTTCTTCTTTTGAATGCGGGCAAAAGATATTTTTTATGCTTGCCCCAACTAATCATAAACCCATTTAAAAAAAAAACTATGATTTTTAAAGAAAAACGCTTGTAACTTTTGAACCAAAAGAGATAACGACCATCTCAGCGCACGAATGCTCTACAAGTGTTTCTTGGGCGACTTTGATGAAAAATCCAAACAGAAAAAGTTAACGCCAGAAAACCAGTTTTTATTGAACCACCCTAAGCTTATTCAGAAAAATACCTCTAGATCGGTCAATCTTAAAGCTACATAAAAAGTGTCTTCAGCAAAGTTGCTCAAAATTGATAGATCTACAACTTTTCCGAATAATTTATATAGTTATTCTTGCAAATATAAAAGTTTGGTTACCAATTTCTTTGAAAATATGGACCACCCTAATTTTCATGCACATTTTAAAGAGGGCCTTATTATTAGGGACAACTTTGTAGAAGACCATATTTACCTAAAAACTCATTTGAAGGCGTTGAATGCATCTTTCTTCGTAAATCTGGTTCGTGGACCACTGTGCAATGCGCTGTGCGAGTCGCGAGTCTTTTAACGTGTGCGCCATTATGAACTTGTATGGCGGAGCTCCCGTGAGGCGGTTCGACGGTTAGCTGCACATTTCGGTGAGAGTTCAGATTGGAGGTTTGCAGTTCTGGTCGGTTGGGTGAATTCAAATTTCGACTGTCGTCTGTGTATTGTACTTTGGTTTGGTGACCTCTTGTTCAGTGGGCTCAGGTAATAGGTTAGTTATTCTACATACTGCTCAGGTCAACTGTGCTAGGGGTGTCCGGCCATTTGGCTGAATGTCATTTACACTTTTAAAGTGGAAAACAACTGGAATGAATCCAACTTCTGCAGACACCCCGATTGTAATCATGAGAGAAATCTTATGAGACAGTCATGGAAACATCCTGGAAAACTCTGGAAGTAATCCGGAAGCAACTGGGGCAGAAATCTTAGGAGAAACTCTTGCAAAAATAAAATGTAAATAAATAAACTTTGTCAGGAATCTCGCAAAAATTTCTGAGAGAAATCTTGGGTGAACCGTTGGGGAAATTCCAAGAGAAACATTGGCAGATACCTCCAGCGTAATATCGTCGACAATGGCCACGCCTACCGGGAACTTTAACCTGAATACGTCGTCATACATGACATTCCATAACACCGGACCTAGGATGGAACCTTGAGGGACTCCCTAGTAGGTTGTCCCAAAATTGCACATGGTCAAAAAGCTTGGGGGCTCACCCTGCAAATGATAGCTAAGGGTGTAAGAAACAAACTTTTGTATGACGGAAACTTTCAGATATGACGTTTAGAGGTCGCCCCGGCAAAATTTTTGAAAAATGACCATTTTTCGTAATAAATTTTATACAAATAATTTTTACCGTACAAAAAATGGCAATACCCACTATTTTTATATTTTTTACAGCTTGATATGGATCCAAACTTCTTGGAAAATATGATTAACGACATGTTTTGCAGGTAACATTTTGATACTTAATTTTTGAATTTACTAAAATTTGTCATTTTTTGATATACTGTGCTTTTTATCCATCATCAAAAGTATCTAAACCTAATGCTAATTTTAAACAATTTCCATAAAATGATAGCAACATAAGAACTTCTTAAAAACACATACAAAGTAAAAAATCACGTATGCTCAACAAGTTGTTGTCTTGATTGTGTTATGTAATTATGGTGACATCATTAATTGATTTTTATTTTTTGTTATTCAATCCCTTCATATAGAAATTAACTAGCAAAGATTTCTCAAAAAGCTAGCTCTCTTGACAAGCTTCGTATTGCCTATTGATTTTTTAAAGATATTCTCTACAAAATGTTGAGCCATATTTTCGCGTTTAACTTACTTTCCTGTCGATATTCTCAATTATTTTTCTACAAGAAGACGTATGAGTCCTGGACCAGTGAAAGTGAATAAAGGCGAATACGTTGATACATACCAAATTAAAATCGCGATTACGAACATCTTACGTAAGAATACCAATTTTTAGATACTAAGTTCCAATTCAAGACATTCTAAAGAGCAGAGCATGTCTTTTTTTTACATTTACTGACTTGAACTATCTTATCAACACCGAAAATAAGATACACCGAGGCAACTTGAAACGGGTGGGATGAGATGAACCAGTGAGTTAATGTAATGTAATCCAAGGTTAGAACAATTTGATTACCATAACACATACACGGCATACAATAAGACAAGGTAGACTATTATTGGTAAACAACAGTTTTGGACGTAAACAAGTGACGTCATTTTTATTATCCTATATGTTGATCAAAATGATAGGGACTACTAGAACGTTTTATTCATGCCTTTGAACGATTTGAACAACATCATTGAAAAACAAAATCGGCATGTTTTGCGGAATGTATCACCTTTTAAATGATATAGAAAATGTGCCGTGCGTTTGATTGTGTATTATGCTCGTATAAATCATTGTCAGTACATCACCGTTAAAAATGCCATGGCCTACTGAAGCATCTCAAAATGGTACCTAATGATAAAGTTTCTCGCTAGTAGGTACCTTTCTGTATCAAAGAAAATGAATTTGTCAACGGAAACAAAAATTCAATAAATTATTGAATTATAATTCCTAAACACAATCAAAACAAAAACTTGTTGAGCATACGTGATTTTTTTACTTTGTATGACTTTTTAAGAAGTTCTTGTGTGACATTTTTAGAAAAATACCTAAAAATTCAAATTTCACCAAATAGTAAATCGTGAATAACTCTAAAACGGATAGAAAAAACGCAATGCTGTCTTCGGCAAAGTTTTTCCTCATAAAATTTCCTATCTTTTTATGGAAATTGTTCAAAATTAGCATTAGGTTCAGATAGTTTTTATAATGGGTAAAATGCACAGTATATCAAAAAATGACAAATTTTAGTAAATTCAAAAATTCAGTATCAAAAAGTTACCTGCAAAACATGTCGTTAATCATTTTTTCCAAGAAATTTGGATCCACATCGAGCTGTAAAAAATATAAAAATAGTGGGTATTGCCAATATTTGAACTGTAAAAAATATTTGTATGAAATTTATTACGAAAAATTGCCATTTTTTCAAAAATCTCTCCGGGGCGATCTCTAAACGTCATTTCTGAAAGTTGCCGTCATACAAAAGTTTGTTTCTAACACCCTTAGCTATCATTTGCAGGGTGAGCCCCCAAGCTTTTTGACCATGTGCAATTTTGGGACAACCTACTCCTGAGGCTTTCTCGGCGGTTTTTGTAACCAACATGATAGCGTCTACGGTCGACCTCCCCTTCCGGAAGCTGAACTGGGTTGCTCATGAGACCATTTACACCCTGGGTGTGCATCAAACATTCCATTGAGGATGATATTTTCGAACCCCTTCCCCGCCGTGTCGATCAAACATATTGGTCTATATGCCGACGGACTCTACGGGTGGTTTCCCCGCCTTTGGCAATAGAACCAGGCTCTGCCTCTTCCATACTTCTGCGAACACTCCCTCGTCCAGGCATTTCTGCATAGTAGACCTGAACATCAATCTCTGCCATATGTCTCCACTCGCAACCTTCCGTGATCGCACGTAGAATCCTCCCATAATGTTGCGTGAACTTGAATATTGGTATCGTAGAGTTATGCGGAAAGTAATGCACCAGAGAGCTTCAGCCTCGGTATGGATTGGGTTTTCAGAGGAGCGACCTTCGATTTCGACGACAGTAGTTGAACCCTCACATTTCCGTCTTCGTCTTGGCTACTGATGTCGAAGGTAACGGTTGATCCCAATCCAACTTCTTGCCCTTTTCATCCTCGAATGTCCATAGAAGCTGTATGAATACCTTTGCTGCTGTCGTTATAGTGCCGATGAATCGGCAGGTGGAACATCGAATTGGAATCGCAAAACATCCTTTCCGGGTAACCAGGTCAAACCAAGAGCCTTAACTGATGGATCAGGATCGAGAGCAATTCCTTCCGCCGGACGAATCGCTACATTGCCTTCGGAAACACCATGCAAAACCTCTGCATAATTAGATGCCCATTTTCTGAGCCGAAAACCCCCACTATTCGTCATCTCGTACAGTTGCTGTTGAAATATCCTGACCTCCTCCACGGTATCAGGGTATCACAGCCGGTGATGACATCGTCCATGTACGTGTCTTCAGTAATCGCCTTCACTGCCAACGGGTAAGCCAAGAATCGAAATATCCACCTTGCTACGAGAAATATTCATGCGCTGGTTGAGGCACTCGGTGATCCAGAATCGAGAAAAGTACGAGCTGGGACCCTATTGCCGTTGCTTCAACAACGACAACTGTAGTTGCTAACAAAACCTTCGACGGACATTGGTGAACTGTGCCTGCTACCAAGCTGTCGGTAGCTGTCAAATTAGCTACTTGCGGAGTGGGATTGGATGCCGAGTAAGCGGAATTTCCCGAGGACTGTGTCGCTTCCTTGGCCACGTTGCAGGGTTTGGCTGGTGCTTTTGGATTGGAGTTTCTTTCTGGTGTCAAACAAACCAGCGTGTGATGCCGATCCTTGCCATTCCTGCAGGAATACTTCGACTGACATTCCTTGGCTTGATGACCCTGTCTGAAGCAGTTCCTGCACAACGAATGAGACCGCAGCAACCAAACTTTATCCGTCACTGGCATTCGTTGAAAGGTTCTGCACTAGAAATCGAATGATTACCGGTACAAGCAAAGCAGCTTTCTCCAGAAGACTGAACGGTGTTGACGAGTACGGTGTTGACGAGTACTGCACACGTTGGCTCCCAGATCCACGAGCTGGGCGTCGCTCTTTATCTCCGTCGAGCCTTACGAGTACTTGAACAATTCAGTCTTGATGACGAGCGTGCCACCCTTCTCGCGTTTAGCACCTGCCCTCCTACCTTTTTTGTCCTGGTGACTCTACGTTCCTGTCCATCCGGCTTCTTCTTCTTATTTTTCTCATTCCTCTGCTCCACTATAGTTCAGGGAGCGTACCCCCCTAATCCACCCTAACCTGTGGTGGCTGAGGATCTATCAATGGACACAACCCCCCTTACCTCCAGCCCAGGACGAACCGGCCTTTTCAGGCTCACACGTGAATATGAAGGTCTCCGTGTGGATAGACTTCCGACACCTTCAACTTCACGGCTTCTGCCGCTACCGCAGTTATCATAAGTTATTCATGGTGCTAATTGGCCACCATCATTGATTTACGAAGTCTCATCAGGGACTGCTTGAGGTCGTTATCGATGAAAGACTTCGAGGAGGCAAAAGAATGATGGAGTCAAGTTGCTGCGCAGCCATCTCTCCATCGCGGAGAGCTCCCCACTCCCCCCTCCAGGCAACAACATTTTTTTTTAATTCGAGCGCTCTTAGGATTATTAATAATTTAGGTTACCAGAAAAATTCTCTCAAGAAATAAACAATTCTAATAATTTAGGATTTTATCTATAATTATCAAACTTAATGTATCTCGAAAACCAAAGTATTTCTCTAAGAGCACCACTTTAATCTTATCATAGAATTTTACCAAATAACAAGCTTAATTGAATGGCTAAATTTTCAGGAATTCCTCCAAATATTCCTCCAAGAATTCCTTCAGAGAATTCCCTCTGGAAATTCCCCAGAGATTCATTCAGAGATTCTTTCAGGAACAGCTGTAGGGATTATTTTAAGAATTTCTTCCTGGTTTCAGGAATTCCTCCTGGAATTACTTAGAGATTCTCTTAAGAATTCATCTTGGGATTGCTTCCGGGTTTCCTCGTGGGGATTCTTCAGGTATTTCTCCAGGGATTTTCCTAGCGACTTCTCCAGGGGTTTCTATAAGGATTTCTCCAAGAATTTCTCCGGTAATTTATGCAGGGATTCCTTCGGGAATTTCTCTCGAAATTATCCAAGAATTCTCCTGGAAATTCCTCCTGGAATTCCACCAAAGGTTCCTCCAGGAATTCATACAGGAATGTCTCAAAGAATTCCTCCAGGAATTCCTCTATAAATTAATCCAGGGATTTCTCCTGGGATTTCTTCAGGGGCTCTTCTAGGGGTTCCTTAAGAGATTCCTCTAGGAATTTCTCCAGAAACTGCTCCAAGTATTGCTTCACACATTCCTCCTGGAATTCCTCCAGGGATCCCTCAGTGATTCAACCAATTCCTCTACAGATTCCTCCAGAAATTCCTCCAAAGGTTCCTCCGTGGCAGAGATGCCAGATATACAGATTTTTCTGTATTATACAGATTTTTAACCTTCTATACAGACAAGATACAGAGTTCAGAAAAATACAGATTTTTTAAATATGATACAGATTTCTCCAGAAAGCATAAAATTTAAAGTTATTTTCAATAAATTTAATGAAATCTTAATAAGTTGCTGCTTAAACTTTACAGATTATTTGAAAATTGTAAATTTTCATACATGTTTTAGAAAAACAAATACCAGTATGAGTTAAAAACCGTCAAAAAGTAGTACATTTTTGTTAGTTTCTATTAAAATCTATGATTCTCGGTGTCTGCTATACCCTAAAATACGGCGATACAGAAAAATCTGCCGTAACCCTCTGCGAGATTCGAAGGGACTCGAGAGTGTCCCTGATACTCGAACTTCGCACATCACTCGATCCATCGTCGCCTTGATCAATCGTATCAGTTTATCCGGGAATCCGTATTCGTGCATAATCTGCCATAGCTGTTCTCGATCGATTGTATCATACGCCGATTTGAAATCGATGAGCAAGTGATGTGCGGGCACGTTGTATTCGCGGCATTTCTGCAACACCTGGCGGATGGCGAATATTAGGTCCGTTGTAGCGCGTTCGCGCATAAATCCAGCCTGATATTGCCCCGCGAACTCTCTTGCAATCGGTGATAGACGGCGGCATAAAATTTGAGAGAGTATCTTGTAGGCAGCGCTCAGTAGTGTGATCGCGCGATAGTTCCCGCAATCCAACTTGTCGCCCTTTTTGTAGATGGGACACACGATACCTTCCATCCATTCCTCCGGTAATACTTCCTCCTCCCAAATCTTGGTAATGACCCAGTGTAGTGCTCTCCCCAGGGCTTCTCCACCGTATTTTAGTAACTCGCTTGGTAGTTGATCTGCTCCCGCGGCTTTGTTGTTTTTCAACCGGCTAACCTCCTCCTCAAACTCGTGAAGGTCAGGGGCCGGAAGTCTTTCGTCCTGTGCACATACTCCTAGATCTGTTACCACGCCATCTTCGGTACTTGCAACGTCGCCATTGAGGTGCTCATCGTAATGCTGCCGCCACCTCTCGACCACCTCACGCTCGCTCGTGAGAATATTCCCATGACTATCTCGGTACAAGTCGGCTTGTGGCACAAAGCCTCTGCGCGAGCGGTTCAGCTTCTCGTAGAACTTTCGTGTGTCCTTAGCGCGGTACAGCTCTTCCATCGCTTCGCGATCTCGTTCATCCTGCTGGTGCATAGTCCGGAAGACTTAGTTCTGTCTGTTCCGCGCCTGTCTGTAACGTGCCTCATTCGCTCTCGTACGGTGCTGCAGCATTCTCGCCCATGCTCCATTCTTCTCTTTTTTCAACTGTTCACATTCGCCGTCGTACCAGTCGTTTCTGTGGTGCGGAGTCACGAAGCCTTGAGCTGCAGCCGAGGTACTACCTATGGTGGATCGGATGTCCCTCCAGCCATCTTCAAGTGTAGCTGCACCAAGCTGCGCTTCCGTTGGTAGGGCCACTGCCAGCTGCTGCGCGTAGTCTTGAGCCGGGTAGTACCTCATCAATCTAGCTGAAGTCATAAGGACAACAGTGGCCAGGATGCACTACCAGCTAAGCACACAAATCTTAACTGGCGGCATTTGCCATCGCTTGACCCGTAGAATCATGAGATAGGAACTTGTGAGGACCAGAGTTATGTTGAACGCTCTACTTATCGACTCACCACCGTTTTGCAGCCCAAATGGACTGCAGTTTCCACAACTGACATGAATTTGTGTACACCACTAGATATTGTACGTTGCTTCCTGACCGTGTACCAAAAATAATGGCAATTGTTATAAAATTCACTGATTTATAGCGTCTCAAAATAGATCCCCCAGCTCAAATGTCTTCAGATCCTACATGGTACTGTATGTTGATACACGCATATTAGCAGATTAAAAGAAATTGTTGGTAGTTTGTCCACTAGCGTTGAAGTTGGGTCTGTTTTATGCTAAAATTTGTTCGCTGTGCAAGGCATGTAACAAAGCCCATGCACTGGGAAAAAACACCCAACGACATACAAGTGCCACCCGAGCATCAAAAAGACTTGGATTTCTAATTTACAACCCAACCACCGCAGAGTCATAGTTCATCATTTCAACACCAACACCGCACACCCGACCACAGAGAGTTCACCGTTCGTTCCCGTTAGCGTTGTTGGTTCGGTTGATGGTGGTGACCACCAGCACACGATTGCATGGCTTGGCCGCATGTGTATGGATTGCAAATCGTGTCACAGGCGCGGCACCACCCTCGGGGAAGCGCGCCCGCAAATGTCAAAGGCACAGGTCGACTTAATTTGTCGAAAATTGCTTATGATTGTTGCTATACCAAAGGTTTCGGTGTGTGTGGTGGTCGTTGTCGTCATCCTTGTCCTCGCATGTGCCTTCTGAGTTGACTGAGGTCATCTCAAACTCAAGCGCAAGCAGCTGCACCAGCAGCCAGCCAACGAACTTCACCGTCAAATGATAGAAAAGGATGATGTGAATTTCGACTGTCGGGGATGTCAAGAACTCACTGTCAACTCACTTCTATAAGAGGTGAGAGGTTGGAATTATGAGCTCTGTGCGCTAGTCTCGAAGGATTGAGGTCGTCGTCTGTTCGTTGGTCCTACGCGGGTCGTATAATTTTGATTGACGGTTTTCTCAGAAGGAGCGATGCATGATTCAAGTGCCCGCGCTATTATGAATGACAAATTTAGATTTCGAACAGAGTGTTTGAATGACGCGAAAAACTAACATTGAGTCGAGTCGAGGCAAGCGTGGCTAGCAAACCAACATTGTACGTGTGTGTCGCCGACTAGAGAAGAGACGGCGCCATTTATCCTACTTCCATACGGCTATGATGATGGAATGTCATCAACGTTCGCCTAATGGAAAAAAATGTCCGCTGTCCTTCACCCAGTAGTAGTGCGGTGGCTTCCTCTACCTTCCGATAAGTTCGTCCTCTTATCTTAGCAGCGGTAGAAGCCAGTCGGATGCGGCACAAGCACACACCATCCATCGGCGCAGTTATCTATTCCGACCAACCAACCAACCGACCGACTGTTACGTTTCGTTCTGGAACGCGTCGAGTCTCGGTTGGCACTTCATGGAATGTAGTTCTGTATGCTACTAGGTTCATCATCGTTGTAGCAGTCATCGTCACCATCGTGTGCACGCCGCCGTTTGTATCGACAATGAGCTACAAAGATGGAGCATATAGAAGAGCCTCACCAAACCGACACTGGCGTAGCTATCAGGGCTACCCCTAAAAGTGAGGCACAACTTTCAATTTTCTCTTTGGCGAGCGTTCGTGTGAGACAGTCGCAACTTTTCGTTCGTCCGGTTTGTCTCCAGATATTCCCAGTTCGGTAGCTAATTTCCAAAGCGCTAGTTTTCCGAGTGATCAAGTGTTTAAGTGGTTATCCCTAGTGGGACGCGTGCGGTTGGCTAGGCCACTATTTTTGCCGCAAAAGTTCAGTTAGTTTGAGAAAATTTCACGTTTTTATTGTATCACGTGGCGGATTGACCGATTATTAGTGCAGCACCCCCCGCATACCACGCCGCTCGCGCGGCCGTGATCGGGTTCTTCCAGTGAGTACCCAAGCTCATCGTCGTCGACAGCAGCAGCCCACCGAGAGAAGAGCAGAGAGCGTGACGGGCGCTCAGCAGCAGCTCGCCTCCTCCCAGTGCGGGCGATCCGATCGCTGTCGTCGTCGAGCCTGTGGCTATACAGAGTGCACAAAGATAAGTACATAAAGTTACCCTTCGTTGTTCCCCCTCTCCACTGACTCTTTGATTAGATTTAATTTGGTATATAAGCATTTTTTTCTCACTTTTCCTGTAGCGTTATTTTTGTCCCTTGTTTTTCGATTATTTCTCGTCCCCGTGATAGTGTTAATTTTTGAGTGCCCCGTGTGGTGGTAGTTAGCTACCACAATGGGCGATGATGAAGATGGCGGGGGTACGTCGTACCGCATCAACGAAGCTACATTATTGGCATCGGATTGCTCGAGCCAACATGGCGATGTAAATGCTAATCCCTTTGTCTCCCTTCACCCTGACGCTTCTGCAATGGACACCAACAGTAAATCTGTTTCGACGTCCCCCCGCCTCAAGGCCTACCCTCCCGACTTTGGCGGGCCATATGTTGTTTTCTTCCGACCCAAAGGCAAACGTTTGAACACCGTTCAGATTAGCAAGGACTTGACAAAGCGGTTTTCTTCTGTTATCGCCATTGACATGGTTGGTACAGGAAAGCTTCGGGTTTCGGTTGGTGACCGAAAGCAGGCTAATGAGATTGTGGCCTATGAGCTCTTCACACTTGAATATTTCGTTTACATTCCAAGCCATCAGGTCGAGATCTCGGGGAAGGTCGCCGAAGGATCTTTGACCTGCGAAACGATCATGCAAGGCTGTGGTCGCTTCAAGAACCCTTCTCTTCCTCCTGTCCAGATACTGGACTGCCGGCAACTGCATTCGGTCTGCCAGGAGGGCGAGAAAAAGGTTTACACACCATCGGATGAGTTTTGTGTGACCTTCTCCGGATCAGCATTACCAGACCTGCTGGTGATTGGCAAACTTCGGCTACCTGTGCGGCTGTATGTACCAAAGGTTATGAACTGCACCAATTGCAAGCAGCTGGGCCACACTGCCCAGTACTGCGGCAACAAACCTCGCTGTGCAACATGCGGGGAGAGACATGTGGACGGTGCGTGTAAAACGCCGCCCAAGTGTGTTTATTGTGGCAGTAACCGTCCACATGATCTCAATGTCTGCCCGAAGTACATACAGCAAAAACAACATCAAAAACGGTCGTTGCAGCAGCGTTCAAGGCGAAGCTACGCCGAGATGCTGAAGAAAGCTGCTCCGGTCGTTGAATCACGCAACATCTACTCGTCTTTGTCTCTCGATGATCAGGGCTCTGACTCTGAGGTTGGAGACGGGGTTCCCTTTGTTTTCAAAGGTGAAACGAGGAAACGGATGAGGCTCCAGAGACCAACCAAAAAACCTCGGAATCTGCCTAGCAGTGACCCCCAACCCACCGTGACAAATTCTAGGAGTGTTAAGAAAGGCACCAAACGTTCACCTCCTGGATTCAAAATCCAAGATGAACGGGACTTTCCTTCGCTCCCAGGAACATCAAAAA
Source organism: Aedes albopictus (assembly GCF_035046485.1). NCBI lineage: Eukaryota > Metazoa > Arthropoda > Insecta > Diptera > Culicidae > Aedes > Aedes albopictus. The sequence goes on along the minus strand of NC_085138.1, from coordinate 371,042,924 downwards.
TCCCAGATGTTCCAATTTTTTCGACTTCTCAGCCAGAGGGACAGCATTCAGAGAACCAGGAACAACCCCTTGGTGCTCCGATGTTTACGCTGTCTGGCATCGTAGACATCATTCTGAACTTCTTCAATGCTCCCGACTCAGTGAAGAACATTATTAAAGGACTTCTTCCTTGTGTGTCCCCTCTTTTGAAGCAGCTGGCTTCTAAAATGCCTCTTCTTGCGACAATCGTATCTTTCGATGGCTAATTTAACCACCGAGGTCGAAGATATGATTTCTGTGCTACACTGGAACTGTCGTAGTATAGTACCGAAATTAGACGTTTTTAAATTTTTACTTAGCAATTTACAATGCGATGTTTTTGCGCTCTCCGAAACATGGCTGACACCTGATGTGACCCTACCTTTTACCGATTTCAATATCATCCGCCTTGATCGATCCGACTCGTATGGAGGGGTGCTTTTAGGGATCAAAAAGCAGCACTCATTTTATAGAGTCGATTTACACCCGATGACAGGCATTGAAGCCGTCGCATGTGCAGTGACTATCCGGGGGAGAAGCCTAAGTTTCGCCTCCATTTATCTTCCACCGAGAACTGCGATATCTCGCAGAGATCTCGCTCACATCTGCTCGGTTATGCCTGAGCCACGGCTGCTGATGGGAGATTTTAACTCCCATGGTACAGGCTGGGGGGAACTGTACGATGATAGCCGTTCATCTTTGATATATGACCTCTGCGACGACTTCAACATGACAATTTTGAACACTGGGGAAGTTACGCGAGTGGCACCTCCAGCTAAAGATGGCAGTCCTAGAGACAGCCGATTAGACCTCTCAATCTGTTCGAGCTCACTATCGCTGGAGTGCACATGGAAGGTTATCCAGGATCCCCATGGTAGTGATCATCTGCCGATCGTTGTTTCTATTTCCAATGGCCCACAGCAGCCTTCATCTATTGACATCACCTATGACCTCACGAAACACATTGACTGGGGGAAGTACGCGGAAGCAATCATCGACGGTGTGCAATCTGTAGAAGTCCTTCCACCGCGGGAAGAGTATCAGTTTCTCTCAGAACTGATCATCGGTAGCGCGCTTCAGGCACAACGTCGGCCAGTACCAGGTCCGTCGGTTCGTAGGAAACCCCCCAATCCATGGTGGGACAGTGAGTGTACAGAAATCTATCGCGAGAAATCCGCGGCGTTTAAAGAGTTTCGTAAACGCGGTACGGTCGAAAACTTTGAGCGGTACGCTTCCCTTGAACGCAAGTTTAAGAACTTGATCAAGGCGAAGAAAAGCGGTTATTGGCGTCGCTTCGTCGAGGGCTTGTCGCGCGAGACTTCGATGAAAACTCTTTGGAACGTCGGGAGAAGAATGCGTAACGCGTCGTCGGTTAACGAGGATCGGGAAAGCTCTCCCCGGTGGATTCTCAAGTTCGCAAAAAAAGTTTGTCCAGATTCCGTACCCGTGGAGCGAATAATTCGTAACGTTTCCGAAGATAGGGATGTCATGGATAGACCGTTTTCGATGGTGGAATTCTCACTTGCTCTCCTTTCATGTAACAATTCTGCTCCAGGGATGGATCGAATCAAGTTCAACTTGCTTAAAAACCTCCCCGACGTCGCTAAGAGGCGCTTGTTGAACTTGTTCAATCAGTTCCTGGATAACAACATCGTTCCGGATGATTGGAGGCAAGTGAGAGTGATAGCTATTCAAAAACCAGGGAAGCCCGCGTCGGATCATAACTCGTACCGTCCAATCGCGATGTTGTCTTGCCTACGGAAGTTGTTGGAGAAGATGATTCTCTTTCGACTGGACAAATGGGTTGAATCGAAGGGCATGTTGTCAGATACACAATTTGGTTTCCGCAGAGGCAAAGGAACGAACGACTGTCTTGCGTTACTTTCTTCAGAAATTCAGCTTGCCTTTGCTCAAAAACAGCAAATGGGCTCAGTGTTTTTGGATATTAAGGGGGCTTTTGATTCAGTTTGTGTCGATGTTCTTTCCGACAAACTCCACGAAAGTGACCTTTCACCAATTTTAAACAACTTTTTGTATAATTTGCTGTTTGAGAAGCAGATGAGATTTGCTCATGGTGACTTGACAGTTTCACGAATTAGTTACATGGGTCTCCCCCAGGGTTCATGTCTAAGCCCCCTTCTTTACAATTTTTATGTCAGAGACATAGATGATTGTCTCATGGAAAATTGCACGTTAAGACAGCTTGCGGATGACTGTGTTGTTTCTGTGACGGGATCAATAGCAGTTGATCTGCAAGGACCATTACAGGATACTTTGGACAATTTGTCCACTTGGGCTCTCAAGCTGGGTATCGAGTTCTCTCCGGAGAAAACTGAGATGGTTGTCTTTTCTAAAAAACACAAACCGGCTAAGTTTCCGCTCGTTCTGATGGGTAAGACAATCACTCATAGCATGTCTTCTCAATATCTTGGTCTCTGGTTCGACTCTAAATGCACCTGGGGGAAGCACATTGTGTATCTGATACAAAAATGCCAAAAGCGAATCAATTTTATGCGAACTATTACCGGAACATGGTGGGGAGCACACCCTGAAGATCTGATCAGGCTGTACCAAACAACCATTCTGTCGGTTTTAGAATACGGTAGCTTCTGTTTTCAATCCGCGGCGAAAACACACTTACTGAAGATTCAACGTGTTCAGTACCGTTGTCTTCGGATCGCGTTAGGTTGCATGAACTCAACTCACACTATGAGTTTAGAGGTACTCGCTGGTGTACAGCCTCTGACAGACCGCTTTGCGGAGTTATCGTTCCGGTTCCTCATCCGATGCGAGGTTGTGAATCCATTGGTCATTGAAAACTTCGAAAAGCTGCTTGCACAGAACCCTCAAACTCGTTTTATGAGTGTGTACTACTGGTACATGACGCTGGAGGTAAGCCCATCTCCGGTTAACACCAATCGTGATAACTTCTCAGACTTCGACAGTTCCTCTGTGGATTTTGATCTGTCCATGAAGGATGAGATCACCGGAATACCAGAATCTTTTCGTTCCGTGTGTATTCCACAAATTTTTGCAAGTAAGTTCGGGCATGTTAGCGGGGACAGACAGTTCTTCACAGATGGTTCGAAAACCGATGATTCGACTGGTTTCGGTGTCTACAACGAATTTCATAGCGCCACCTTCATGCTTCAAAAGCCATGCTCGGTATACATTGCTGAGCTAGCGGCTATATACTACACCTTAGAGTACATTCGCACTCTCCCACCTGAGCACTACTTCATTTTTACCGACAGTCTAAGTTCTCTGGAGGCTGTTCGGTCAATGAAACTGATGAAGCACTCAGCGTACTTCCTGAATGGAATTCGCCAAGTCTTGAGTGCTTTGTCCAAACGCTCATACACCATCACCATAGCTTGGGTCCCTTCACATTGCTCAATTCCGGGTAATGAGAAAGCGGACTCTCTGGCTAAGGTGGGCGCTAGCGAAGGCGATATTTACGAGCGTCAAATTGCCTTCGACGAATTTTTTGCATTAGCCCGTCAGGAGACCTTGATCAGCTGGCAACACAAATGGAGAGATGGAGAGATGGGTAGATGGTTGCACTCCATCATTCCGCAGGTATCGAAGAAGCCATGGTTCAAAGGTTTGGATTTAGGCCGCGATTTCATTCGTGTAATGTGTCGGCTGATGTCCAACCACTATTTGTTAAACGCACATACCTTCCGTATTGAGCTCTCGGAAAGCAATCTCTGTGTCTGCGGCGTGGCTTACCAGGATATCGAACATGTCGTGTGGGGATGCGATGAGCATCGTGAAGTCAGATCTGAGCTGTATGAAACTCTCCGGGTCCGAGGAAAACAACAGAAACCCGTTAGAGAAGTGTTGGCAGGCCTTGATTTGGAGTACATGGATCTTATTTACCAGTTTTTGAAACGTGTTGATGTCAGAATTTGATCTCGTACGTTCCTTGTTTTCGTTGCCCGAAATTTGGTTTTGTTGTTCGCTCCCTGTCTTTCGTTGCCCCCCTTTCCGTTTGTCCTCTTCTTGTCGTTGTCTTCCGATAAAGCCCTTTCTGTTTAGTCCCGTTACAGATCAGGACAGTCGGTCCCATCAAGGTTTTTAGTATAAGATAGCAAGTAATTTAGTATAAGTCCCTTAATTCCCTCCTTTCCAACTTTATATATTTGTTATCCCTAACCTCGAAACAGCCGCGAGTACTTCGGCTCCCAAAACTAACCTAGTATTAAGTCAGTATAAATTTAAAAAACAACATGTAAAATCAACATAAAAAAAATGTAAAGATGATTTCGGCTCTGTTATGCCCAAGTGGCGCCCGAGCCTGCCAAATAAACGAATAAGTAAAAAAAAACTTTCAATTTTAGAAATACCGTGGTACAGATGTACAGGGGATAGCCAAAATGTTTGGGATAGGTAACGTTTATTTTCGCTAACAAAAGAAGTTCTACAAGCTGTAACTTTTCAGAGAGAGCATCGATAATTTAATCCTCTCCGGATTTCCGGAGAAATCCTCTTCAGGTTTCCGATGAACGGATTTCCGGAGAAATCCTCTCCGGATTTCCGGGGAAATCCTCTCCAGATTTCCGGGGAAATCCTCTCCAGATTTCCGGGGAAATCCTCTCCGGATTTCCGGGGAAATTCTCTCCGGGTTTCCGGGGAAATCCCGGACCTCCGGGGAAATCCTCTCCGGATTTCCGGGGAAATCCTCTCCGGATTTCCGGGGAAATCCTCTCCGGATTTCCGGGGAAATCCGCTCCGGATTTCCGGGGAAATCCGCTCCGGATTTCCGGGGAAATCCGCTCCGGATTTCCGGGGAAATCCGCTCCGGATTTCCGGGGAAATCCGCTCCAGATTTCCGGGGAAATCCGCTCCGGATTTCCGGGGAAATCCACTCCGGATTTCCGGGGAAATCCACTCCGGATTTCCGGGGAAATCCGCTCCGGATTTCCGGGGAAATCCTCTCCGAATTTCCAGGGAAATCCTCTCCGGATTTCCAGAGAAATCCTCTCCGGATTTCCAGAGAAATCCTCTCCGGATTTCCGGAGAAATCCTCTCCGGATTTCCGGAGAAATCCTCTCCGGATTTCCGGAGAAATCCTCTCCGGATTTCCGGAGAAATCCTCTCCGGATTTCCGGAGAAATCCTCTCCGGATTTCCGGGGAAATCCTCTCCGGATTTCCGGGGAAATCCTCTCCGGATTTCCGGGGAAATCCTCTCCGGATTTCCGGAGAAATCCTCTCCGGATTTCCGGAGAAATCCTCTCCGGATTTCCGGAGAAATCCTCTCCGGATTTCCGGAGAAATCCTCTCCGGATTTCCGGAGAAATCCTCTCCGGATTTCCGGAGAAATCCTCTCCGGATTTCCGGAGAAATCCTCTCCGGATTTCCGGAGAAATCCTCTCCGGATTTCCGGAGAAATCCTCTCCGGATTTCCGGAGAAATCCTCTCCGGATTTCCGGAGAAATCCTCTCCGGATTTCCGGAGAAATCCTCTCCGGATTTCCGGAGAAATCCTCTCCGGATTTCCGGAGAAATCCTCTCCGGATTTCCGGAGAAATCCTCTCCGGATTTCCGGAGAAATCCTCTCCGGATTTCCGGAGAAATCCTCTCCGGATTTCCGGAGAAATCCTCTCCGGATTTCCGGAGAAATCCTCTCCGGATTTCCGGAGAAATCCTCTCCGGATTTCCGGAGAAATCCTCTCCGGATTTCCGGAGAAATCCTCTCCGGATTTCCGGAGAAATCCTCTCCGGATTTCCGGAGAAATCCTCTCCGGATTTCCGGAGAAATCCTCTCCGGATTTCCGGAGAAATCCTCTCCGGATTTCCGGAGAAATCCTCTCCGGATTTCCGGAGAAATCCTCTCCGGATTTCCGGAGAAATCCTCTCCGGATTTCCGGAGAAATCCTCTCCGGATTTCCGGAGAAATCCTCTCCGGATTTCCGGAGAAATCCTCTCCGGATTTCCGGAGAAATCCTCTCCGGATTTCCGGAGAAATCCTCTCCGGATTTCCGGAAAAATCCTCTCCGGATTTCCGGAGAAATCCTCTCCGGATTTCCGGAGAAATCCTCTCCGGATTTCCGGAAAAATCCTCTCCGGATTTCCGGAAAAATCCTCTCCGGATTTCCGGAGAAATCCTCTCCGGATTTCCGGAGAAATCCTCTCCGGATTTCCGGAGAAATCCTCTCCGGATTTCCGGAGAAATCCTCTCCGGATTTCCGGAGAAATCCTCTCCGGATTTCCGGAGAAATCCTCTCCGGATTTCCGGAGAAATCCTCTCCGGATTTCCGGAGAAATCCTCTCCGGATTTCCGGAGAAATCCTCTCCGGATTTCCGGAGAAATCCTCTCCGGATTTCCGGAGAAATCCTCTCCGGATTTCCGGAGAAATCCTCTCCGGATTTCCGGAGAAATCCTCTCCGGATTTCCGGAGAAATCCTCTCCGGATTTCCGGAGAAATCCTCTCCGGATTTCCGGAGAAATCCTCTCCGGATTTCCGGAGAAATCCTCTCCGGATTTCCGGAGAAATCCTCTCCGGATTTCCGGAGAAATCCTCTCCGGATTTCCGGAGAAATCCTCTCCGGATTTCCGGAGAAATCCTCTCCGGATTTCCAGAAAAATCCTCTCCGGATTTCCAGAAAAATCCTCTCCGGATTTCCAGAGAAATCCTCTCCGGATTTCCAGAGAAATCCTCTCCGGATTTCCGGAGAAATCCTCTCCGGATTTCCGGAGAAAGCCTCTCCGGATTTCCGGAGAAATCCTCTCCGGATTTCCGGAGAAATCCTCTCCGGATTTCCGGAGAAATCCTCTCCGGATTTCCGGAGAAATCCTCTCCGGATTTCCGGAGAAATCCTCTCCGGATTTCCGGAGAAATCCTCTCCGGATTTCCGGAGAAATCCTCTCCGGATTTCCGGAGAAATCCTCTCCGGATTTCCGGAGAAATCCTCTCCGGATTTCCGGAGAAATCCTCTCCGGATTTCCGGAGAAATCCTCTCCGGATTTCCGGAGAAATCCTCTCCGGATTTCCAGAGAAATCCTCTCCGGATTTCCGGAGAAATCCTCTCCGGATTTCCGGAGAAATCCTCTCCGGATTTCCGGAGTGTAGGGTTCGAACTAGCATGTACTTGCTGAGTTTACATTGAATGTGTAAAGAGTGAAATTTGGGTTGTCACTGATCAGCGTGTAGAGTGACAGGCGCCGGAGCGGAGTAAGGAACGGTGGCGGAAAAGTACGAGTAGCACCGGTGATAGGCAGACAAGAGGAAGTTATCGAGACACGGGATTACCGGAGTGGACTGTGGCGAGTGTCCTCCCGGAGGAGAACCCTACATCTGGCGACGAGGATGGGATGGGCACTCGTTACGGTAAGTAAGATTTTGAATGTTTTGTTTTCGATTTTGGTTGTGGAAAAAGTTCCGTGCGATGAAGCGCCAGTAAAAGGTAGCAGGAATCGTTGTATGTAGGTAGGTGTAGTAGTGAATGATGAGAAAATAACGATGATGTCACTGTTGTTTACACAGCGTGCAGTTTTTTAGATTGGCTACGATGAATCGTGTCCGATTTTTTCCAGAAACTGCTATCGAAGTTGTCAGTCGGGCAAAGAGTGATGTGGGACAGCGTGTGTGAATGTAGTTGATATGATTTGTTCGGAACTATTTTTGACCTTGCTTGGTTCGTTTTTGATGAATTCGGCCTGATTGCTTGATTTTTCGATCAACTGGATAAATATGATTAGGTTATCAGTGGGAAAACATGTCTGCAGACCGTGGCGGGTGCCGGTCCAAGGAAGATCGTTGCGGGTGCCGATCAGTGGATAAGTAAAGATCGTGGCGGGTTGCCGATCTAGACATTTGTGACCGTGGCGGGTGCCGGTCTATTGAAGATCGTTGCGGGTGCCGATCAATGGAGAGGTAAAGATCGTGACGGGTTCCCGATCTATAGATTTTCGACCGTGGCGGGTGCCGGTCCAAGGAAGATCGTCACAGGGAGTCGATTAATGGAGAACTATAGATTGTGGCAGGGTGCCGATCTAGAAAAACAGCCTTTCTACCGTGGTGAATAATCGTGGAGGAAGGCCGGCCAAAGTAAGGGTGTGGTGTTTGTGGCTGGTTCTTGAGCGTAGTAACAAGACAGGTTCATGGCTTGGCGGCAAACGAAAGAATGGTTTGCCTAGCAGGTCCTAGCAAATGTTAATGGTTTTGGGAGCAGGATGATATTTGCACTACGTGAAAGCACTGGGAAGGAAAGTTAATTTTCACTTGTTGCTCTTAGAGGCGTAGGACGGAATAGTTGTTTTATACCTTGAATATGACTGAGGGCAAAAGGGGTTTACCTTTGAAGTTCCAATTGAGCATGAGAACGTGGTAAAAAAAAATAGTTTCCAGGAAGATTATGATGGAAATAGAATTCTGATGTTTTCTATAGCATGAAGTTGTCTAGAACACCAAAAAGAGTGAAGGAGGGTTTTTCACAATAGGGTTTCTACAGATTCTCGATCGGTTCGCGAATTGTTCGCAGTTTTCTTTTAAATTTTCTTTGCTTTCTTAGGCATGGAGTATCTTCGTGCATTCCTCAGTTAATACGAGCGCATGGGTGGTCATATGGTGAACGGACCTCGCAGATAATAAGTGTAGATGTGCTCGTTCAGCACTGGCACAGCACAGAGACTGAGAAATGGGCTTTGTCACCAGCGAAACGTTGCATCAGGAATATATGGAAAGTTGTGAATAGGAAGGACTAATTACAGCAACAACAGGATGATTGTTTAGCATGCGATGCAGTTTATCGAAGTGACCAATTGACACAGTTGGCATGATATGGTAATACGGGAAAGTAGGATTTTTTTCAAATGCACAAATTTAGTGATTCGCTTGATCTCAGGGTGGATCTTTGAAGTTGAAATGATGATGTAGAAGATGATCTAGAACAACAACAGTCTAAAAGTCCTTAAAGTACTATAGTGTTATTGTGAATATATTTAATTACTTAAAAAAAATTAAAAGGAGTTAATGATTTTACGCAAGTTGAAGCTCAACGCGCAGAACTGAAATATATTTGGTGATGATCATCACAAATCAAGATTAGGTAACCTTTGAGATGATTTGAGGATCCATAATCGCGAATTTGCGCAGAAGCATGTAATTAAAAAAATTCTCGAATCCGGCAAATCATTGTTGTATTGTATATACGTCTCGTATTAGGGATATGATGGATCGTGTTTGGGTTTCTGGGATTACGTATGATTCTGTTTGTGTGAAATGGAAAGCTGAAGGTATGTCCAGGAGGCGGCACATCAGATTCAGGCTAACTGTATTATAAAGATGGACTGTCTTTCTGAGTTTCTTCACAGCACGGAAGGCGATTGATACAAATAAGTACAACAATGTTGAAATGGCAACGTTCTGTGGTAAACTGATTCACTGTTCTAACCCTGAAAGATAATATGAGAAATAACTAGGGATAGTGTTGCTTTGTGGTAGTGTTCTTCAAAATTCTTTTTTTTTTTGTATTTTCCGTTTTACAACTGTTGCTGGACTCTGCGTTCTCTCTTGCGTTCACGTTTACTTGGGGTATTTGAACTAGTGAGCAGCACTGTTAATGGTCGTGACCGTCATGATGGCGATGAATTATAAAGACCTTTCTACGTCACAAGGCGAATTGAGTATTCCCTAGTATTATCATGTAATTTTGCAATGATCAAGTGTTATGATGGAAAATCCCATATTGTATTGAAAAAAAATAATCACCTGGTTCAAGAAAATTGAAACTGATCCGTCATTGTGTTTAACAGATAGAGTAGATGTATTCATGATTTAAACGCTTCATCTTAAAAAATTGTTGTAACGAGTTAACACTGACGCATTCCAATACTTGTAGTAGGAGAGTTTTTAAGATCTTGGAAGAAACAGTTCTGAGTTTTTTTATTCAACATTATGAGCATAGTGAATGAACATTATGGGAGGCTGATGCATTATTTTTGTGGTTAGGAAAGCCCTAAATTTAAGAGCAAATTGTACAAAGATAATTATAACTTGTAGACATTCGCTATTGTTTTCAGAACGATTGGAAAGGTTGTTCTTTTCGTAGGCTTGTTCGTGCAGGAATTCACAAGAAAACCAAATATCTTGACAATGCCTGTTAGAAGAAAAAGGATTTCCACGAAATAGTCTATTTTATTTGTAAGAAAAAAATCTTCAGCATATAGGACAACTTGACGACTATTTTGGGCCAGGGTGTGAATGCCCTAATAAACCAATATCATACACGGACCGTAATGTAGACGGTTCAACAGTACCGCATACTGTTCGAATTGTATTCCGAATGTTGGGTTATGTACGTCTTATAGTTATCGTTTATGCGGGTGGTTATAAACAACAGATGATAATGACGGTTATATATATATATATATATATAGATTGACATAGGTTTGCATATGGAATTTATAAGATACGTTTCTGTAATGTATAATACTTTAATGTGCTCGACTTAAGCCAAAATTGATAAAAAAGAGTTATGCGTAGCTACTTCGCAGAATTGTATGCTACCGATTAGTGATTTATGAATAAGTGGGGGGGTTTCTATGAAGAAGCAAAATTAATGCTATGAATTAATGTATGTGAAATAGACGAGAGTATGGCAGGCTTGTGGCAAGACACTGTGCAAACGGGAGCAACTCTGAGAAATTGTGAACAACTCTATGTGAAAAATTCCCATTGAATCTAATTGTTTTCCTTCAGCACATATAACACTTTTGGATTTGAAACTAATGCCAGATTACACTTTGGTGCAGACAGGAGAAAAGTTGAGAAGTTGTAAGTAATCCTGAGTAACACTTTGTACGCAGATTTTCCCCCCGTGAGTCGTGATATGTGTCTTGCCCCTAGATAACAAGGCATCTCTTCTGTATGATGGGAGAGGACTCCGATAATAAATCTGTAGCTGGTTGTTACGTATGTGATTAATTGCGTGGGAGTCCAAAGAAAAGAATGTGTACCATATTCAGTGGTCGATTCAAGAAAATCATACAATAAGAAAGATGAACTTGTTTAAACGAAAAGTTATTCTAAGCATTTCTTCATTTAAAGAAGGATGGGGGTGTAGGGTTCGAACTAGCATGTACTTGCTGGGTTTACATTGAATGTGTAAAGAGTGAAATTTGGGTTGTCACTGATCAGCGTGTAGAGTGACAGGCGCCGGAGCGGAGTAAGGAACGGTGGCGGAAAAGTACGAGTAGCACCGGTGATAGGCAGACAAGAGGAAGTTATCGAGACACGGGATTACCGGAGTGGACTGTGGCGAGTGTCCTCCCGGAGGAGAACCCTACACGGAGAAATCCTCTCCGGATTTCCGGAGAAATCCTCTCCGGATTTCCGGAGAAATCCTCTCCGGATTTCTGGAGAAATCCTCTCCGGATTTCCGGAGAAATCCTCTCCGGATTTCCGGAGAAATCCTCTCCGGATTTCCGGAGAAATCCTCTCCGGATTTCCGGAGAAATCCTCTCCGGATTTCCGGAGAAATCCTCTCCGGATTTCCGGAGAAATCCTCTCCGGATTTCCGGAGAAATCCTCTCCGGATTTCCGGAGAAATCCTCTCCGGATTTCCGGAGAAATCCTCTCCGGATTTCCGGAGAAATCCTCTCCGGATTTCCGGAGAAATCCTCTCCGGATTTCCGAAGAAATCCTCTCCGGATTTCCGGAGAAATCCTCTCCGGATTTCCGGAGAAATCCTCTCCGGATTTCCGGAGAAATCCTCTCCGGATTTCCGGAGAAATCCTCTCCGGATTTCCGGAGAAATCCTCTCCGGATTTCCGGAGAAATCCTCTCCGGATTTCCGGAGAAATCCTCTCCGGATTTCCGGAGAAATCCTCTCCGGATTTCCGGAGAAATCCTCTCCGGATTTCCGGAGAAATCCTCTCCGGATTTCCGGAGAAATCCTCTCCGGATTTCCGGAGAAATCCTCTCCGGATTTCCGGAGAAATCCTCTCCGGATTTCCGGAGAAATCCTCTCCGGATTTCCGGAGAAATCCTCTCCGGATTTCCGGAGAAATCCTCTCCGGATTTCCGGAGAAATCCTCTCCGGATTTCCGGAGAAATCCTCTCCGGATTTCCGGAGAAATCCTCTCCGGATTTCCGGAGAAATCCTCTCCGGATTTCCGGAGAAATCCTCTCCGGATTTCCGGAGAAATCCTCTCCGGATTTCCGGAGAAATCCTCTCCGGATTTCCGGAGAAATCCTCTCCGGATTTCCGGAGAAATCCTCTCCGGATTTCCGGAGAAATCCTCTCCGGATTTCCGGAGAAACCCTCTCCGGATTTCCGGAGAAATCCTCTCCGGATTTCCGGAGAAATCCTCTCCGGATTTCCGGAGAAATCCTCTCCGGATTTCCGGAGAAATCCTCTCCGGATTTCCGGAGAAATCCTCTCCGGATTTCCGGAGAAATCCTCTCCGGATTTCCGGAGAAATCCTCTCCGGATTTCCGGAGAAATCCTCTCCGGATTTCCGGAGAAATCCTCTCCGGATTTCCGGAGAAATCCTCTCCGGATTTCCGGAGAAATCCTCTCCGGATTTCCGGAGAAATCCTCTCCGGATTTCCGGAGAAATCCTCTCCGGATTTCCGGAGAAATCCTCTCCGGATTTCCGGAGAAATCCTCTCCGGATTTCCGGAGAAATCCTCTCCGGATTTCCGGAGAAATCCTCTCCGGATTTCCGGAGAAATCCTCTCCGGATTTCCGGAGAAATCCTCTCCGGATTTCCGGAGAAATCCTCTCCGGATTTCCGGAGAAATCCTCTCCGGATTTCCGGAGAAATCCTCTCCGGATTTCCGGAGAAATCCTCTCCGGATTTCCGGAGAAATCCTCTCCGGATTTCCGGAGAAATCCTCTCCGGATTTCCGGAGAAATCCTCTCCGGATTTCCGGAGAAATCCTCCCGGATTCCCGGAGTAATCCTCTCCGGATTCCCGGAGTAATCCTCTCCGGATTCCCGGAGTAATCCTCTCCGGATTCCCGGATAAATCCTCTCCAGATTCTCGGAGAAATCTTCTCCGGATTTCCGGAGAAATCCTCTCCGGAGCTCTCCGGATTTCCGGAGGAATTCTCTCCGGATTTCCGGAGAAATCCTCTCCGGAATGCCGGATAAATCCTCTCTGGTTTTCCGGAGAACTTCTCTCTGTATTAACGAAGAACTGCTGTACGGATTTGCGGAGAAATCCGCTCGGAATTAATGCGTCGTTTGTGATTTGAGGTGAGAACCACAGTGATTTCTCTGGGCATTGACAGTCCTGAAATTTCACAGCACTGGTTTATTCGCAATATTTCTAGAGAATAAAGATAGAATGGAATGAAATTATCACACGATGGGCGATAGGTGTGTGAGCGATAGGACGCTGTCAGACGATGGATCGGTTCTTCTACTTTAGGATAACATAGACATCATCAGTCATGGTCTTAGTTATGGTAACTTCTCTCAACATAGCCCCCTTGCCATTCTGATCGATTGTGGCACCAATGTTGACTCTGATCGCTGATTGGTGATGGTCAAAATGCGCCCAAAGCTTTCCACCGCTATTACATATATGTACGGTACTGACGGCCGCACCAATACGAACTAATACATGCAGAATCTCGAGTTTGCGTTGCCAGTAGGGGAACAGAGCCCAAAATGCCAAGATGGAGTAAAATGGCCCAACTCATAAAATCATTCCTGAATGGGACTAGATAATTAGTATTGGTGAATGGTGTCAAGATACGTTTGCATCGAACATTGTTCTAGAAGCTAGGCCACGAAACCCACGAAAAATCTTCTGATTTCCCAATGAAAACTGGCAACTTCCGGTTTTTCGTGCTTGCAATTAAGGTTTTCTGGTGATTTTATCACCAGCCAAGTGTTTCCAACGAGATTGAGGCACGCATGGAGACGCATGGTTGTTGATGTCTACGCTTTTCATGTTAGGGGTCATTCAAATATTACGACCATCGTTTTGCGGGGAGGGGGGTAACACTCCATTTATTGAGTATACGAAAAAGCGTGACAGAGGGGGGAAAAGGAGTCGGAAATGCCGAAAACTGATGGACGTAATTTTTGAATGTTTTCATGAAGTGGCATCTTACCCCACGGCAGATGGTCGTTTTGCACCACTTCCGTTTTACGAATCAGTTTTTAAAGTCGCTAAAAATCGATGAAAATACAATAATTTAGTGAATATTTTTGATGAAGTATCGAGCAAATATTATCTAGTTCCTGTTACCACTTTGAAAGCCTAACAAATGAGACTAATTATCATTGAAAACGATGAAAGTTTGAAAAATGGCATTTTACCCCACTTGACCCTAGATTGTGAGCTCTACGTGGCCCTTCTAGAGGACTACAGCATTGGACCCGGCACAATGTGGAACGATACAAACAGAAGCAGAGGCTGCAGATCCTGTCGCCATCGGCAGAAAGAAGCACAGTATACGGATGCGTGAGACATCGTCCGTCCTTCTACACTTTGTACTGTTTGAAAGATTTACAGTGATTAAAGATCGATATTTTGGACCATCGAAAAAACGAATTTCCTCATCACCCCTTGAACAATCCTAGCTACGTCATCTCAAACTGGTCGATTCTAGGTGATTCTACAGGCAGCAATGCAGCCACACGCCGTCATCTCCATCGGCCATTATTGGGAAAGAGTCGGGCGGAGCAAAATCAATATCACTCTTTGAGGTTTTCGGTGCCAACATTACATGCGTACACCAGCCGCATCGTAGTCGTCGATGGCAGTTGTAGTTCATATCGTACCTCCAGAAATTCGGCCCTCCATAGATGACACCATTTTCGAGTTCATCGAAGAAGTACCTCTACCAAACCGACCACCACCATCATGAGCTGTGTGCCGGTACGGTGGTGTACGAGTGACATCACCCCAAAAATCGTTCTCATCGTTCAATGTAGCACATGACAGCTCGCTAGATTCGTTCTGTAAGCGGCGTCACAGCCTGGCGATACGATGCGGCAGAAAGCCTCCAATCGAGCTCGGAAAATCGAATTCCTGTTGAATGATCATCGCCCATTACGTTACACGTTGGTAGCCATGGCCGTCCGTTGAAATTGATAGGTCTCCCCTACCCGTCTTTCTCTCTTGCACCGCGCTTGAACTTCCTTGACAGCCCAGCGGTGGTGGTTTGGTAGGTGCTGATATGTACGCTGATGGTTGGTTGCCAAATAAACATCATCCTCGCCGCGTTCCTTTTCGTTTACCGGGCGGGGGAGCGTTCGCCGTGTCGATCGAACCCAAACGAACCGAGCCGAGTTGGTTCTACTTGGAAAATGTGTAACAAGTAGCATAACAATTGGCTGCTGATATTGGAACGTGGTGGCGGCGGCAGCATACCGGTTTCGGGAAATTCGCGCATCGGATGGTTCTGCCGTGTCGTGTTGCAATGTGTTTCCCGCAAATAGACGCCAACGGCAATCACAATGAATATCCTCTTTTTCGCGGTGTAGGTACTACAATTGGCTTCGAAGGAAATGAAGGTTCTGGAAATGAAAGAACAGCAACGCGGTTGTTATCGGCTGTATTTTGCACTTTGAGTCACAATATGTTAGATTTTTGGTTGCAGCCAATTATTTTGGAGATATTTCTGACGTTACCGTAAGTAATTTCCTTTTAAATTATGCTGTTGCGAGATGCATTGAGCTTCTGGTAGAACCTCGGTGTTTGTAGGAAACGGCACAACAGTTTTATTACTGCACATCAAAAATCCTCTAGAGGGGTCACATCCAGCTCGCCCTCGTCTGGCAACGCTGACGCTATCGCTAATTCATGGTTTTCTTCTAAAAACGGTTTATTGTCTCAGAATGGCACAAGCCGATTTCAAATTTTTTTTGTTTTGTTCGAAAGATCTTATTTTCAACTTTCAATGCAAAGCAAAGCAAAGATAATTTGACCAGATAGATTGACCAGAACGATCGAAGTTGCACAGATAACCAATTAATGGTGCTTGGGACTAGTTACGCACTCTCAATGTACACAATTCGAGAGTTCAATATATTGAAGTCAATAAAGGCGCCGGCCACGGGCTATGGTCATCGGGAAAAGGAAAGGAATGTTAGTTCGACAACCGTTGTTACTAGAAACCGTGGAATCCACAGCATCCCCACAGTTGTCTCGGGAAGGAGTATTTGTTAGTAGGGTAGGGTAAGGTGTGGATCTTGGAGCCACCTTTGGTAGGTGATATGATCCACTAGTTATATGAAAATACACGGTCTTCATCCCGATCATGATTTATTTGGTCGCGATAGTAAGGGTAATGCACAAACGTCAACGATCGTTGTATATTAAACGCGTCACTGCATTGATTGTTTACACAACCGTGAAAACCGACTTTTCCACGAAAGTTATCGCGCGCATCTGATTTCGCATTCAATATTCGCGTCCCCATCTCCCTACCGAGAAAACCAACCGACTCACGGAAATAGTCGTACGTTTCCCACAGTATTGAACTGTGTATACGGAAAATAAACTTCCAAGCTTAGATAGCTATTTCGAATTATGTATTTTACTAAGAGTAGTCCCATGTGTTACTTGTGATCGACAGCCGTTGAGGTAATTAAGCCAACTATATAAATTTGCTCAATGATTGTTGTGAACTGCAATCACTTTCTTCTAACATTATTATAGCTTCAAAATTAGGCCAGCACCAGAGCTACACGATTAGGCTCAGTGTACCAGTTATGGCTATAGTACCTCAAATTCGCCATAGTTGATTTTCAACCTTTAAAGATACAAATCAACAAGAAAAATTTCGTGAACAACAGATCACGATCACAAAAGATGATTGCAATCATTCAAACTTCACAATTTGCTCAAATTATTGTAGAAATAAATAATTTTCCTTAACTTTTCAGCCTCCTTGCACCCTATTTCGCCATAGTGTACCAGTTATGGCTAATCTCATATAGAATGCATGTAAATAGTGCGAAGTGGAACCCAAATTAACAAATGTGTCCATAACTGGTACAGGGTTCCTATCATTGGCACACGCCGTAATAAATACTAAAAGTAGTTTTGGCTCCTTTTTTATATTTTTTCTGTAAAGTATAAAAACTAATTAATCATTTAACTTATTGTTTACATTCGTTGGTCTTCTTCTTATTTTTGTAGAAATAGTTTTTCTTAGGTGGTGCGATAACTGGTACAGGCACCCTACTTTTCAAATATAACAGACTCCAGGGGTCCTCAAGAAAACGTATTGACGAAATTACCCCAACTTCTTCTAGTATGTGAAAAAAAACACGGCATGATCTCACCCAGTTCCATGCCGTCGGATGACCGCAACCACTCCTTGACTCCTTCAATTTTCTGCAATACTGTTTGCTACCATGTGTGCATCCATTTTTATCACTTCACGAGGAAGGGCAATGTGCACCTGCTCCAAACACGCAACATTTTTCACTTTTTTCTTCGAACAATGCCACCCGATCGAGATCCCCGTCGCAACTGCCCCAAACACGTGTCATTTTGCAATTTTTCCTTTGAACAATGAAACGCGACCGAGATCCCAAACGCAACTGTCCCAAACACACGTCACTTCGTTTTTTCCTTCGAACAATTCCACCCGTTCGCGATCCTCAGCGCAACCGCCCCAAACACGCGTCATTTCTCACTTTTTCAATCAAACCGATCTTATTTTCATCTTTTATGTATTCTTCAATCACTTAACCTAATTTACAGCTCTTTTGTCCACTAGGGCACTACGTGAGCGATTTCACTTGGCACTTACTCTTTGTACAGCGCCTAAATCAAGCCTAACTTTACCAAACACCGTATCTAACAAAATTGAGGAACGGAGTAATACGAAGAGGAAGTTCGTTGTTCCCATAGCAACTCATACATTGAGCATTTCAGGAACGTGAATAATCCGGGTATTTTTTCACAAAAATCTTCCCCAGAGGTGAGTGATACAAGTAGTCCTTAACGAGATTCAGCACCTCATGTGAAAAACTCTGTTTTGTTTACATATGTTACATACGGTGTTTGGCAAAGTTAGGCTTGAAATGTATTCTATTATTATTCTACTATAATCGAACTGGTTGCATTTGCGCTGCTGTCACTTTTCTATCCTGTCCTTGGGTAGAATGATGAGCACGAGGATGTTGATGTGTGGCTCTTGTTCGTTTTCCAGTCCGATTGGGGGTTCATTATGAGTTGCCGTTAGCCGATATCCAGGTTTCCGGGTTCGTTAGAGCTATATATGCTCTGAAGAGGGTCAGGTGCCAGCCGCTCTCGGTGGAAAGAGCAACTCACGAAAAATTGCAAGTGCCGGGGCAGGAATCGAACCCATGACCATCTACGTATGAAGTGAACGTGTAGCCACTACGCTACGGGCTCTGGCTTATTTTCATCTTTCAATGGTGGAAAAACGAAAAAGGTGTTTTTCGTTTGAAACGTTTAAATTAATTTTGAAAATATGGAATTTTCCATATAAAAATGGCTCTTGTATTTGAGAAAAATGTGTGATATTGAAGCCTAAAAAGAGATCAGAAACAAAGTATTCCGAAAAAATCAACCAATCAAAACATGTTGGAAGAAACCCGTTTCTTCTAAGAGATTTTAGTTCCTGAACGAATTTCCGATCGAAAGAAAACTTTATTTCGGATGTCACCCTATTTTTTTTCTTTAAAAATAATATCTCTGAAACTTTGAGAGATATCAATATGGTTTCTTCGGCAAAGTTGTAGAGAATTGAGTGTTTGTAGAACATTTCGTTGAAAAGTTGACATTTTGACTTGAATATCATTTAGACCACCCTAATTTAACATTATGTATTCAAAAAAAAAACCAAAATATATGAAGAAACTTTCCCGAAGATGGCATTTAGCTAAAAAACTAATAATTTAGGCGTATTTAATTTATTCCACCTAAATACGGCTCACCATTGTGCACTCCTTAATACGCGTGAGGAAACCGCACTTCACTATTTTAGCTTAAGTTTCATCGAGAGTACTATCCAAATTTGTTCTTCCTTCGATGACCAAATTTTAATAGAACGATTTTCACAAAAAAAAACACTTTACGAAAGCTATTACAGGTTTATCACCTTGATAGGGCATCAACTAATGACTCTCATCAGTTATGTCAAGTGATGAGGAGGTGGAAAATCAAAATTTAAAACAAATGTAAGGCTAAATGTCCTGGCTAAAATACCGTCGTCATATTAGCGCATTTAGATCAGGCCACAATTATGAAGCGTTTGCCTGTTGCGTTTACGCGAGCGCACAAGTTATTGGATGAAACTGTTAAAGAGTTCACATAGGTTTCACCAGGCACTCTTTCTTGAATTCTTTTAGGATTTCTCACAAGATTCCTTTCAATTGCCTCTTGTAATTTCTCTTGCGGTTCCTTCTCCTGCGAGAAGTCATGTCGGATACTTACCAATAATAAGATTCATTCCATGTTTCTTTCCGCTTATTCACAGGGCTCCGGGTTTTTTCCAGAATCCTCTCCGGGATTCCTCCTTGAAAACCTGTTGGCATTACTCTCCGAATTCCGACGGACGTTTCTTTCAGAGTTTCAGCTTCCGAAGCGGCTTTCAGAGATTTTGCCGGTATGGCTTCTAGAGCCCCTTGCGTAATTTCCTCCACAGTTTCTTCCGCGATTTGTGCTGGAGTTTTTTCTAGGATATTTACAGGAGTTTCTACCGAGAATCTCATGCGTTTTAACTAGAATTTCTTCTCTAATTTTTTTGTAGGAGTTCCTTCTGTGATTTATACCAGACTTTCTTACCATATTTCTCCAACAGGTTTTCGAAAATTCTCCAAGACTTTCTCTCAAAATTTCTTCCAGAGTATCTATTGAGAGTTCTGCAGAAGTTATTGCTGAAATTTCTCAAAATTTTCTCTTTGGAATTTCTTGCACTGTTTTTTATCCGATTTTTAACAGAGTTTCTTCCGGGACTCCTTCAGGAAAGCTCCCAGAGATTTTCATGGAATTTATACCAGAGTTTCTCCCGTTATTTGAACAGCAGTTTTCCGTGGATATTTCCCAAAGGTCTTAGAAAGTTTTTCAATGAAGTTCCTTCCGATTTTTTTCTTGGGTTCGTTCGGGAATTTCTTTCAAACTTTCACGTGAACAATTCCCGTGATATCTTCGGGATTTTCCAAAGAATTCATCCTACAAATATTTGCGAGTTTTTTGCCAGAGATTGGTACAGGGCTTCATCCTGAAATTCTTTCTGTTTTTTTTTGCAGAAGTTTTCTAAGATTTCTGTTCCGGCTTACTTCCGGAGTTTTTCAAGATGTCTCCATGAAATACTCATGAGATTCCTCTCGGGATTTCTGCTGAAAATGTTGTTCTTCCAGTTCAGTTTTTCTATGATGTTTCTCATAGATATTTCCTGAATTTGTACAAGCGATAATCCTGGAATTATTCCAAGGTTATTCCAAGATGCCCCTTAAAGTTATTCCCGACGTCTCTACCGTATTTTTCCTCGAAATATCTCAAGAAGTTTTACTTGGGATATTTCTCGTGAGAAATTCTAAGAGAATATGATTAGTAACTCAGGGAAAATCCACAATAAACTTTGAAAGCAATTCCGGAAAAATCTCGGCAACACATTTGGGGCTGTCCATAAACCACGTGGTCATTTTTTTGGGACTTTTCAAACCCCCCCCCCCTCCGTGGTCATTAGTCCATACAAAAAATTTTATTTGTCCATACAAAATGGTCATTTTTTGCAACCTGACTTAGCAGGCGCCATTGTTGACTAAAATAGAAGATCACCAACATTCACACACTGAAAATGCCTGTTAGTCCCAAGTAGCTCATTGGTTCCCTGTGTGAGTAAAGCTGTAGGCTATACTGGAGTAGCGATTTCGGAAATTTCTCGGTTAAACTCCCAAGAAAAAAAAACTAATTGGCTAATCGCTGGAACTTCATGGAATGTTCTGAAATTCATCCAGGTTCCTGAGAAACTTCTGAGAGGACCATTGGGAGAAAATGCATGGTAAAACGTCAGTAGAAATAAGACGACAAACTGAGGAAGAGATCCGGAAATTTACTCCTGGAAAAATCCTGGGTGTAGTGTTGCCCTGAAAATAATCCCTGAAAAGCTCTAAGCGAAATTCCAAATGGGACTCCAGAAACTTCCGGTGAGATCCCGTAAAAAACGCCGGGAGAAATTCCAGTTCGAATCCAGTGAAGAACTCGAAAGGATTTACGAAAGTATCAAAAAGAGGAATCTCGAAAGGAATTCAAGGAAAAACACGTGACAGAATATCACGAAATTTTTACTTTATTCCTTGAAGAATTTTCCAAAAGAAAACTTTGAAAAAAAAACACCATTATTATCCAGATTCTGAAAATTCCTTATAGATTTTTTCCAGACATTCAAAAATTTATTGAGATCCACCAGAAATCAAAAAAATCCTCAGAGCTTCAGCTTAATTTCAAAATAAAGGCATAACAAACCTCCATTTTTTTCCAACTTGAAATAAAAACAAATCAAATTTTGTGCCAGCCTAGGTGCCAGCCTTATTGTGTTATATCCCTTTCGAGACGGAGCGCAAATTAGTGAAATTTCCATACAAATTGCTCAAATTTGGCTCTCTAGAATTCTTATATTTCCCAAAAAAAAAGCAAGAATTATTTCTCCTCATTTGAAAGAACTACTCTTTATCGTTCGATTTTTAGCTTTGACTACCTGGATAAATCGGAAATAAAAAATATGCGACAGATAAAAATTTTTCATGTTTTACGGTTTTTGCCCACTTTTTGTTTACTTTGTTGTGGTAAATTTCACAGGCAAAGTAAATAAACAAAAGTTTGTTTGCGCACATACAAGTATAAGTAATGGCTGAATTATTGAAACAGTTTACATCAAAAATGAAAAAAATATGTAAAACTGTTACCGCTCAACAGCACAATTGTGCTGGTTCGTCACGAAAGGGATATAAAACACAATAATTAATGAGAATTAGAGGTTTAAATTTCAAATTGTGATCATTAATTGCAATAAAATAATATAGAATATCTCATAAACCTTCAAAAGCCAGCAGCAAAACGATACTCCCTTGCATTGTATACCAAGTCAATTGGAAACTTTACGCATCACAACAATCAACAAGAGGAAACTCTTGTCATATCGAAATCTGAACTATATCAATTCATCATGCACCCTGCAATCCATTGTATATGCCCGAACGAATCTGTCCCAGTTCGAAATCCAGCCCTATTGATGCCCCCAACTCTTTTCGACCTACATTGTGAATGCATCATTATGTTCTTATACCAACAACTATCAATTGATTCCCTATTTCCACTTCTATCGATGATAAAAAAAATATATCAAACAGCAATCAACCTAACTCCTGCCTGGGTTGCTCCATGCACAATCGTGGTACAGTCGTCGGTAGGACAACTGAACCCCCACGGCAAAGAGTCGAGACGAGTAGCTCGTTGTTCCTTGTTGCATCCACCACAGCTCCAGATCCCGGTGCCGTGCGGTTATCTGATGTGCCTGTCTATCTGTCTAACAAACTACTCCGACCCAGCTAGCAGTTCAGCAGCAGTAGTAGTGTACACAAAGATCCATAGTCCAGGTGCCAAACCATGGAGCACACTACCATGGAGCTGTAATCAAAGAATCGATAATAATTCAAACAAATATGTATAATTTCTCCCTCGTAATCGAACCATCCGGAGCACGACAGAAGGCAAATGGAAGCGAAGCGAAGGGCTGGTGATCTGTTTTCCCACCAACCCGTACCACGCGGGCGCACGCCTTTGCCCCCAGGCTTCCCTGAAACGACGACGACGAACGACGACGTCGAAAACGATGGTGGAGATATTGGACAGCTGACACAATTCATTACTTAAGGTGGACCACAGCAAAACGGTACAAGCAATCAACAGCCCTACCTACCTAGGTACTAGGTTGGTGCGTTCAACCGAGCTGAACCGAAACAACATCGAGCTGAGGCCCCCGAGAGTGTCTATGTGAGGTTGAATTATGACAACAACGACGCGACGGACGGTTCGAGAAATCAAAGTACACGGGAGAGGTACGAAGGGGCATCGGGTAGATACCGATGAAGTGATAACTAAGTGGTAATAATGTACCCATTCGGTTTGTGATGTTTTATTATCAGTATCAGGTACAACGGCTGGACTAGGGTGTACAATACTTGGAATTTCGGACAGAATCCCTCCGAGGTTTCGGATAGAATCCCTCCGGGGATTTGGACAGAATCCCTCCAGGTATTCGTAAAGAATCCCTCCAGGGATTCGTACAGAATCCGTCCAGGGATTCATACAGAATCCGTCTAGGGATTCATACAGAATCCCTCCAGGGATTCATACAGAATCCCTCCAGGGATTCGTACAGAATCCCTCCAGGGATTCGTACAGAATCCCTCCAGGGATTCGTACAGCATCCCTCCAGGGATTCGTATAGAATCCCTCCAGGGATTCGTATGGAATCCCTCCAGGGATTCGGACAGAATCCCTCCGGGGATTCGGGCAAAATCCCTCCGGGGATTCGTACAGAGTCCCTTCAGAGGATTTATCTTGGGTTGTGCCGTAATTTTTAAAAACGTCATATTGCACACCCTCCCCAAAGTTACACATCGCTCTGCACACCCAAGTAACAATTATACTTTTGTGGCAATCCTGAAGTAATTTCTAAGATAGAATAATAAAACTTAGCAATAAAGCTCTTTGTTCTGCAAATCCGAGATAAAATAGGCATAAAACATCCATAAGACTAATCTGGCCCACTCTTCAGGAGATCTTCAAAGCTGCTTTCGAAGACTGCTTTGAAACTAGTTGTATTTATGTACTTGCACTGATGATTGATTATAAGAACTTCATGAAACTTTAACAAGAATAGCTTAAAGCATGTTGATCTTATAGCTGTCTTTCTCAAAAGTGTCAACAGTGCATAATAAATGAAATTTTTTACCCAAGCATTATGCACATGCAAACAAATTTTGTTTCATGGATGAAATGTTAATTGAACTGCAAATTAATTTTTATCAAATTGAAATGGCTAAAGCATTAAAATTGCCTGACAGGTCATTGATGACAGGGAATCAAAATATTCCGTGCCATACCCATTTTTTCGTTGATATGCCGCCCAAAACATACGAAAATAACAAAGCGCCCCAAAAATAATATCAATCATTAATATACGAAGACATAAATTTCCTATAAAAACAAAAGGCTACGCCACTTTTTCAATTCTATCTAAACATGGCTGCCGTTCCAAGCGAACAAAACTCATGCAGCCGTCATCAATTGTTATTACCTTTAATCCAAAACCCCTCAAAACAATGATGGAACCGAGTCACCTTGCATGAAAGCTACAGCCTTTATTGAAGATTGTTTTTACTAGTTATGATCTTAAGGCAGATTTGTTTGTCTTAAATGAAACTTATTCATTTTATTCAAGAGTAACAGCCTTTGACAAATGTTTGTTTACGTTTTCGATGCTAGAAAGTTGTCTCTGTACATTTCGCGTCAAGGTGTGCTATTTCTATTTTGTTTCCCTGTATTTTTACAATTAATAATGAAGTGCAACTTACTAAAACTACACTATTTGGCATGAGCTTCAGCAGAGTCACAGTAAGTACCCATTCCATTTTCGATTCGCATAGCTGTGGCCTGTGTGAGGAATTGGTTGAAGGCAGGACGACAGCAGCCAGCTACTCGCATTTTTGATTGGCCGTAAAATCATTATTTCGTTGACATGATTACTTTTTAGCACAAGAATGGCTAAATTATCAGTGAGCAAACATGTTTATGTGTTTATATTTGCATGAGAACGAGGTTTTTCAACCAATTTGTCACATTCATTATTTGAATTGATAAAATAGTTCGTTGTCTTATTATTATTTCGCATAGTTCTTGTTCCAGAGTGATGGGTCTAGCTCAAGAGGATCGTAGTGTGCTCTGCCAGCGACAAGTCGCATTTTTTTCCTGTCAAGAATTTTGTCGTGGATTTTTTTTTTGCTTTCGGCTTATCTGCTGTTTGTTAAATCATTGAAATCAATTGATTTGTTTGAAGTAAATTGTGATGTGCATTTTGATGAGTGATACGTAGATTGGGATGGGTCGTACGAGTCGAAGTACATATTAAGCTGAACGCAGTGCAATGATTCAAGTTTTTCGTCGAAGATTTTTGAGGTAAACGCGTGCACAAATTGAAAATACTTTCAAAAGCAAGAGGTCCTGTCTGCTACCACCGCAACAACACCCGGCAGTCATTGGACTCAAATGATGAAGCTGTTCTTGGGAGCAGCGATTGATAAAATTTATTCGTTGAAGCTCGGTAAGAATGTTCCTTTTATCATTAGATTTTGCATTTTGTTGTAAGGTCAAATATTGATTTGATATTTAATGAAATAATCTGGGCTTAGATTTGGGAGGTAATTTCTAACCTTGGATGTAGACGTAGCTGTGCAAAACTATGTGAAAACCAAATTAAACGGGCGTGTCGAGGATTGAGTTTGGGTGATCGTCCTGTTGGAGTTGCGTTTTTTTTGGGTTATTTACTTGTAATACATAATAAAGGGCAAACACGATGAAATTGCCACACAGAAAATATTGTATAACTTTTGATTGCGTTCGCCAAAATAGCTAATTTTTTCACCATGAAGAGTATATTATGTGTAGCTAATACCATAAAATTTTCATTAAAATCGGTCGAGTATTGGCGGAGATATCGTTGAAATAATGAAATTGCCACTTGAGAATCTTGTACAAACAAACATTTTTTTTTTTTATGTCTTTATTTATGAGATTTTCAGCCCGAGGCTGGTTCATCTCAGAACAAACATTTTGGAAAATATCACTTTTTTGCCGTTTCAACGCTGGCGCCAAAAATACTGAACCGATTTCAATGAAAATTTTTATGTACGTAAAGTATGTATGTAGAAGTAGTTTGTCAAAATTTCATTCAATTTGATCATACCGTTAAAAAGTTATAGCCATATATGTCGCACTATGTCGCAATAAGCAGATGTGGTTTTTGGTATAGTGAAATTCAAACTGCTCTTACTTTGGAAGTACTCAACAAAAATGGCTGAAATTTTCACTGTAAACAGTTTAACACAACAATTTTACACTGTCAAAGTTTTATACAAATCGGGACAGTGTTACCAGTTCTACAGTCAAAATAGTGCACGCGGAACCAAAAATGGTCAAAAAGTACCTAAAATTTACCTTGAAGCGATTTGAGCTTTAGATATTTACTAGAAAAAGTACTGAACCGATTTCGATCAAATTTTTACCACTTAATTGATAGTATGTTAAGAATATCGAGTGAAATTTTCAAACGTTTTGATGAGGTAACAAAAAAGTTAAAGCCTAAGTAATTTTTTGAAATGGGTGCACAAATTTTCTAAAATCTCATTTTATGGTATCGGCAATATATGCGCCAATACTCAACCGATTTTAATGAAAATTTTATGGTATTAGCTACACATAATATACTATTCATGGTCAAAAAATTAGCTATTTTGACGAACGCAATCAAAAGTAATACAATATTTTCTGTGTGGCAATTTCATCGTGTTCGCCCTTTATGCTATATGGTCTAAATTATAAAATGGGGTAAGGGAGGGTGGTTTGCATGTTGGGTGTGGTGTGTAGTGTCCAAATCTTAGCATGGCTAAACATATTAATCCTTTATCATACATATCTCATTCAGGCGTTCAAATTAGGATGATTGTCTGCGTTCCCTAAGCATGCATTCCATAAAACATAATCACGAAAAATCATTGTAGGCTAAATAAGAACAGAGAAAGAAACTGACCAAGCACATGTGCTCGCACTGCTTGTCATAGTTTTTGATCAATTCGGCTGATTGTCAAAAGTTATTACAGTTGCCGTTTTAAATATTTTTCGGTGAATTGTGTGTCGGTCTTGGTGTCGGTAGTTTGAGAATTGAAGGTACTCGATTGAAAATGATGAAACATTTTAATGAGTAAGTATTCAGTTAATCATGGCGAATTAAATGTTGAATATTTTGTGTGAAATATTGCTTCTGATATTGTTGTGTTGCTTTAAAGGACCACAATGACATCGTGAAAAGGGGAATAAAATAAGAATTAATTGTCAAACGATCAATTAACAGTCAATTCGGATTACCAACAGTGTTCAAGCTTGCAATTCAACTACCTCATTACTTGAAGCCAAACTGGAAGTATTGATTCCCACTGCCACAGGATATGCAGCGAATGACTGAGCGTGAATTTTATCATCAAAAGGCTGGGTGACACCCTGGTTTGCGTTACTTAGATGTTGATGATTTGGTGAGTTTGTTTCGCAATTTTAATGGTGACATATTTGTTTTCTTATACCTGGGTTATATACAATTATTTAATAGTGGGAGGGAATAGCATTTTATTTCGTTTCAGAGAGCGAGTAATGGCGCTTAAGCCTAGGCATAAGGGCCAGGACATGGGGGTAAATACCTGTGTCCCATCCCCGGAAACTATGGACCCAGGAGTGACATTAACCTTCTTAGCAACGTCACTCCCACCGATTTTCACGTGTTCTACTTATATAAAACTGAGCGGTTGGTACGTGATGTCCCCGTTCATTAATAAAAAAAAAATACAAAACGCTGCACAGTAGGCCTGGCCGCTTTAATCCTTGTAATACATCTACGATGTACTGCAAGCATTAATAATGACAAGAAAAATGATGGAAGTAGTCGATTCTATCATTTTCCAGGATTCTTTCAATGAATGGCTGTGTATGTGTAGACCAGACCAGACCAGACCAGACCAGACCAGAGTGATGGGTCTAGCTCAAGAATAGAAGGCTTCAAGAAGTTTTTAAAGGAGGATTAGTCAGATAAAATGCACTTGAATTAACGAAGCATAAACTTTTAACAAAATATGTTGATGTTATGTGTTGAAAATAACTTCAAATACGCCTTAAAACTTATTATAAGATTCAATGCTCTTGTAAATTCAGTTGTTTTATGCGCGAATTTCAACATTAACTTGAAGACAACTTAAAAACCGCAAACGAACGAATATTGTTTTCTCTTGATAAAAACAACTACAAATGTTCCATGAATTGGTCATGCTGTGATAAAGCTTCCATAAAAATAGTCAAATCTAAAAGGAATTGAAATTGTTACTTGGGCAGTCATGCCTGCCCATGATTATCGACAAGAAAATTCAACCCATTGATGGTCTCTGGCTACACACACCTCCGCTATCTTGTGTCACAGTCTGCACAGTCACCGTTGTCTGTCCTGCTGACCACCAGTCCCATCGGAGACAAGTGAAGAATGCAAAAAAAGAGGTTTTTAATTATAAATGATTGATTTCGGGATTCGGATGACTCAATCTTCTTCGTGCTGTTGTGTCACTCTCACCAGCAGACGGACGACGGAAAATTTGCATAACACTCCATCACTTTATCACACCGCACCGCATCACACACCGTGACGCGACGTTTCCCTGCTGAACAATACCGTGTGACTGTGACTCAGAGCTAACGAGCCGCCGCCATCGATGTCGGGTTTTGTTCGATGGACCATCCTTTCCTTCCCAGCGCATCGACAGACAGACTACAATGTCGATCTCCGTTCGTCGTCCGCGACCGGTAATTTTATTGAAATGTTGGACATTCTTGAAGCCGGTTCATCGGTCGGCGAAATTTTTATACATTCTTCGAAGCGCGCGTTAACCTGATCACAACGTACCATTTATATTCCGATGTTCGGCGGGGTTTAAATCTGTTGTCAAATTTAAAATCCAATCGCGTGTCGTGGATGCTCTTCTGTTGGTCGTCGTCGCATATGAAGACAGTGGGACGAAAATTAAGGCTAAAATTGAATCCATCTCGATCATGATGAAATCCCTTAAAAAAATCCTTATGAAATTCCTTCTGCACTTCCTGTTGCAATTCCTGTTGGAAATCCTGATAGAACTTTTGATGGAATTCCTGATGAAATTTCCGATGATATTCCTAGTGGAATTCCTGGTGAAATTCCTAGTGAAATTCATAGTGGAATTCCAGGTGGTATTCCTGGTACAATCCTGGAATTTCTAGTAGAATTTCTAGTGGATTTACTAGAAGCATTTTTAGTGGAATTCCTAGTAGCATTTCAAGTGGAATTCCTGGTGGAGTCCCTGATGGAATTCCTGGTTGAATTCCTGGTGGAATTCCTGATGGAATTCCTAGTGGAATTCCTGATGGAATTCCCGGTGGAATTCCTGATGAATTCTGCAGAGAATCCTGAGAAGATTATGCAAAGAATCCTGAGAGGATTGTGCAGAGTATCCTGACAGGATTCTGCAGAGAATCCTTGGTGGATTCTGCGGAGAATCCAGATAGGATACTGCAGAAAATCCAGAAAGGATTCTACAGAGAATCCTGAGAGGATTCTGCAGTGAATCCTAAGAGGATTTTGCAGAAAATGCTGAGAGGATCCTGCAGAACATCCTGAGAGAATTCTGCAGAGAATCTTGAGAGGATTCTGCAGAGAATCATGAGAGAATTCTGCAGAAAATCTGGGGAGAATTCTGCAGAGAATCATGAGAGGATTCCGCAGAGAATCTTGAGAGGACTCCGAAAAGAATCCTGAGAGGATTCCGCAGAAAATCCTGAGAGGATTCCGCAGAGAATTCCACCAGGAATTCCACGAGGAATTTCACCAAGACTTCCGTCAGGAATTCAACTAGGAAATCCATCAGGAATTCGACAAGGTATTCCACCAGGAATTCCACCAGGAATTCAACCAGGAATTCCGCCAGGAATTCTACC
Organism: Aedes albopictus; assembly: GCF_035046485.1. Taxonomy (NCBI): domain Eukaryota; kingdom Metazoa; phylum Arthropoda; class Insecta; order Diptera; family Culicidae; genus Aedes; species Aedes albopictus. The sequence continues at coordinate 371,013,172 of NC_085138.1, read as the reverse complement.
AGGAATTTCATCAGGAATTCCACCAAGAATGGTGGAATTCCTGGTGGAATACCTTGTCGAATTCCTGATGGAATTCCTAGTAGAATTCCTGGTGGAATTCCTGGTGGAATTCCTTGTCGAATTCCTAATGGAATTCCTAGTTGAATTCATGGTGGAATTCCTGGTGGAATTCCTGGTAGAAATCCTTGTCGAATTCCTGATGGAATTCCTGATGCTAATCCTAGTTGAATTCCTGGTGGAGTTCCTGGTGGAATTCCTGGTGGAATTCCTGGTGGAATTCCTGGTGGAATTCCTGGTGGAATTTCTGGTAGAATTCCTTATGGAATTCCTGGTGGAATACCTTGTCGAGTTCCTGATGGAATTCCTAATTGAATTCCTGATGGAATTTCTGGTGGAATTTCTGGTGGAATTCCTGGTGGAATTCCTGGTGGAATTCCTAGTGGAATTCCTGGTGGAATACCTGGTGGAATTCCTGGTGTAATTCCAGGTGAAATTCCTGGTGGAATTCCTGATGGAATTCCATGTCGAATTCCTGATGGAATTCCTACTTGAATTCCTGATGGAAGTCCTGATGGAATTCCTGGTGGAATTCCTAGTTGAATTCCTGATGGAATTCTTGATGGAATTCCTGGTGGAATTCCTGGTTGAGTTCCTGGTGAAATTCCGGGTGGAATTCCTGGTGGAATTCCTGGTGGAATTTCTGGTGGAATTCCTAGTGGAATTCCAGGAGGAATTCCTAATGGAATTCCAGGTGGAATTCCTGGTGAAATTCCTAGTACAATTCCTGGTGGAATTCCTGGTGGAATTCCTGGTGGAATTCTTGGTGGAATTCTTGGTGGAATTCCTGGTAGGATTCCTGGTGGAATTCCTGGTAGGATTCCTGGTGGAATTCCTGGTAGGATTCCTGGTGGAATTCCTGGTAGGATTCCTGGTGGAATTCTCTGCGGAATCCTCTCAGGATTCTCTGCAGAACCCTCTCGGGATTCTCGCCGGAATCCTCTCAGGATTCTCGCCGGAATCCTCTCAGGATTCTCGCCGGAAACCTTTCAGGATTCTCGCCGGAATCCTCTCAGGATTCTCGCCGGAATCCTCTCAGGATTCTCGCCGGAATCCTCTCAGGATTCTCGCCGGAATCCTCTCAGGATTCTCGCCGGAATCCTCTCAGGATTCTCGCCGTAGTCCTCTCAGGATTCTCGCCGGAATCCTCTCAGGATTCTCGCCGGAATCCTCTCAGGATTCTCGCCGGAATCCTCTCAGGATTCTCGCCGGAATCCTCTCAGGATTCTCGCCGGAATCCTCTCAGAATTCTCGCCGGAATCCTCTCAGGATTCTCGCCGGAATCCTCTCAGGATTCTCGCCGGAATCCTCTCAGGATTCTCGCCGGAATCCTCTCAGGATTCTCGCCGGAATCCTCTCAGGATTCTCTGCAGAATCCTCTCAGGATTCCTTGCAGAATCCTCTCAGGATTCCTTGCAGAATCCTCTCAGGATTCCTTGCAGAATCCTCTCAGGATTCCTTGCAGAATCCTCTCAGGATTCCTTGCAGAATCCTCTCAGGATTCCTTGCAGAATCCTCTCAGGATTCCTTGCAGAATCCTCTCAGGATTCCTTGCAGAATCCTCTCAGGATTCCTTGCAGAATCCTCTCAGGATTCCTTGCAGAATCCTCTCAGGATTCCTTGCAGAATCCTCTCAGGATTCCTTGCCGAATCCTCTCAGGATTCCTTGCCGAATCCTCTCAGGATTCCTTGCCGAATCCTCTCAGGATTCCTTGCAGAATCCTCTCAGGATTCCTTGCAGAATCCTCTCAGGATTCCTTGCAGAATCCTCTCAGGATTCCTTGCAGAATCCTCTCAGGATTCCTTGCAGAATCCTCTCAGGATTCCTTGCAGAATCCTCTCAGGATTCCTTGCAGAATCCTCTCAGGATTCCTTGCAGAATCCTCTCAGGATTCCTTGCAGAATCCTCTCAGGATTCCTTGCAGAATCCTCTCAGGATTCCTTGCAGAATCCTCTCAGGATTCCTTGCAGAATCCTCTCAGGATTCCTTGCAGAATCCTCTCAGGATTCCTTGCAGAATCCTCACAGGATTCCTTGCAGAATCCTCTCAGGATTCCTTGCAGAATCCTCTCAGGATTCCTTGCAGAATCCTCTCAGGATTCCTTGCAGAATCCTCTCAGGATTCCTTGCAGAATCCTCTCAGGATTCCTTGCAGAATCCTCTCAGGATTCCTTGCAGAATCCTCTCAGGATTCCTTGCAGAATCCTCTCAGGATTCCTTGCAGAATCCTCTCAGGATTCCTTGCAGAATCCTCTCAGGATTCCTTGCAGAATCCTCTCAGGATTCCTTGCAGAATCCTCTCAGGATTCCTTACAGAATCCTCTCAGGATTCCTTGCAGAATCCTCTCAGGATTCCTTGCAGAATCCTCTCAGGATTCCTTGCAGAATCCTCTCAGGATTCCTTGCAGAATCCTCTCAGGATTCCTTGCAGAATCCTCTCAGGATTCCTTGCAGAATCCTCTCAGGATTCCTTGCAGAATCCTCTCAGGATTCCTTGCAGAATCCTCTCAGGATTCCTTGCAGAATCCTCTCAGGATTCCTTGCAGAATCCTCTCAGGATTCCTTGCAGAATCCTCTCAGGATTCCTTGCAGAATCCTCTCAGGATTCCTTGCAGAATCCTCTCAGGATTCCTTGCAGAATCCTCTCAGGATTCCTTGCAGAATCCTCTCAGGATTCCTTGCAGAATCCTCTCAGGATTCCTTGCAGAATCCTCTCAGGATTCCTTGCAGAATCCTCTCAGGATTCCTTGCAGAATCCTCTCAGGATTCCTTGCAGAATCCTCTCAGGATTCCTTGCCGAATCCTCTCAGGATTCCTTGCAGAATCCTCTCAGGATTCCTTGCAGAATCCTCTCAGGATTCCTTGCAGAATCCTCTCAGGATTCCTTGCAGAATCCTCTCAGGATTCCTTGCAGAATCCTCTCAGGATTCCTTGCAGAATCCTCTCAGGATTCCTTGCAGAATCCTCTCAGGATTCCTTGCAGAATCCTCTCAGGATTCCTTGCAGAATCCTCTCAGGATTCCTTGCAGAATCCTCTCAGGATTCCTTGCAGAATCCTCTCAGGATTCCTTGCAGAATCCTCTCAGGATTCCTTGCAGAATCCTCTCAGGATTCCTTGCAGAATCCTCTCAGGATTCCTTGCAGAATCCTCTCAGGATTCCTTGCAGAATCCTCTCAGGATTCCTTGCAGAATCCTCTCAGGATTCCTTGCAGAATCCTCTCAGGATTCCTTGCAGAATCCTCTCAGGATTCCTTGCAGAATCCTCTCAGGATTCCTTGCAGAATCCTCTCAGGATTCCTTGCAGAATCCTCTCAGGATTCCTTGCAGAATCCTCTCAGGATTCCTTGCAGAATCCTCTCAGGATTCCTTGCAGAATCCTCTCAGGATTCCTTGCAGAATCCTCTCAGGATTCCTTGCAGAATCCTCTCAGGATTTCTTGCAGAATACTCTCAGGATTCCTTGCAGAATCCTCTCAGGATTCCTTGCAGAATCCTCTCAGGATTCCTTGCAGAATCCTCTCAGGATTCCTTGCAGAATCCTCTCAGGATTCCTTGCAGAATCCTCTCAGGATTCCTTGCAGAATCCTCTCAGGATTCCTTGCAGAATCCTCTCAGGATTCCTTGCAGAATCCTCTCAGGATTCCTTGCAGAATCCTCTCAGGATTCCTTGCAGAATCCTCTCAGGATTCCTTGCAGAATCCTCTCAGGATTCCTTGCAGAATCCTCTCAGGATTCCTTGCAGAATCCTCTCAGGATTCCTTGCAGAATCCTCTCAGGATTCCTTGCAGAATCCTCTCAGGATTCCTTGCAGAATCCTCTCAGGATTCCTTGCCGAATCCTCTCAGGATTCCTTGCCGAATCCTCTCAGGATTCCTTGCCGAATCCTCTCAGGATTCCTTGCAGAATCCTCTCAGGATTCCTTGCAGAATCCTCTCAGGATTCCTTGCAGAATCCTCTCAGGATTCCTTGCAGAATCCTCTCAGGATTCCTTGCAGAATCCTCTCAGGATTCCTTGCAGAATCCTCTCAGGATTCCTTGCAGAATCCTCTCAGGATTCCTTGCAGAATCCTCTCAGGATTCCTTGCAGAATCCTCTCAGGATTCCTTGCAGAATCCTCTCAGGATTCCTTGCAGAATCCTCTCAGGATTCCTTGCAGAATCCTCTCAGGATTCCTTGCAGAATCCTCTCAAGATTCCTTGCAGAATCCTCTCAGGATTCCTTGCAGAATCCTCTCAGGATTTCTTGCAGAATCCTCTCAGGATTCCTTGCAGAATCCTCTCAGGATTCCTTGCAGAATCCTCTCAGGATTCCTTGCAGAATCCTCTCAGGATTCCTTGCAGAATCCTCTCAGGATTCCTTGCAGAATCCTCTCAGGATTCCTTGCAGAATCCTCTCAGGATTCCTTGCAGAATCCTCTCAGGATTCCTTGCAGAATCCTCTCAGGATTCCTTGCAGAATCCTCTCAGGATTCCTTGCAGAATCCTCTCAGGATTCCTTGCAGAATCCTCTCAGGATTCCTTGCAGAATCCTCTCAGGATTCCTTGCAGAATCCTCTCAGGATTCCTTGCAGAATCCTCTCAGGATTCCTTGCAGAATCCTCTCAGGATTCCTTGCAGAATCCTCTCAGGATTCCTTGCAGAATCCTCTCAGGAATCTTTGCAGAATCCTCTCAGTATTCCTTGCAGAATCCTCTCAGGAATCCTTGCAGAATTCTCTCAGAATTCCTTGCAGAATTCTCTCAGGATTCCTTGCAGAGTTCTCTCAGGATTCCTTGCAGAATCCTCTCAGGATTCCTTGCAGAATCCTCTCAGGATTCCTTGCAGAATCCTCTCAGGATTCCTTGCAGAATTCTCTCAGGATTCCTTGCAGAGTTCTCTCAGGATTCCTTGCAGAATTCTCTCAGGATTCTCTGCAGAATCCTCTCAGGATTGTCTGCAGAATCCTCTCAGGATTCTCTGCAGAATCCTCTCAGGATTCTCTGCAGAATCCTCTCAGGATTCTCTGCAGAATCCTCTCAGGATTCTCTGCAGAATCCTCTGAAGATTCTCTGCAGAATCCTCTCAGGATTCTCTGCAGTTTGCTCTCAGGATGCTCTGCAGAATCCTCTCAGGATTGCTAATGGACGGAATTCCTAGTGGAATTCCTAATGGAAATATTAGTGGAATTACTAATAGAATTTCGCTTGTTTTTTTTATGGAATTTCTGGCGGAATTCCTGAATGGAATTGCTAGTGAAAATTCTGATGAAAATATGACCAAAAACTCTGACCAATTACTCCCATGTGCAGTCGGCATCCTCCTCCCACCCAATATGCAACGAATAATGCACTTCTCTGAGTCTCCGATCCACCAAATTGGCAAAGCTTTCGTTGTATCCAAAAATGATGCTTCGCGAGAGAGGTCATCGCTCTCAAACAAATCTGAATCAGCGTTCAATCACAGAAAACTCCGAATGATTTATCAAATATTCGCATCGTCATCATCGACGCCATTGAATCTGTGGTGCATTAGCTACAGTACAGACAGACAGACAGTATCGCACCGATCCTAAAGCCGAGTCGAGTCCGACTGCAATCCCCAGTTAATGAATCAAATCTATTTTATTATTATTTTGGCAGCGAAATGTCGCATCATCAAACAGTCTAGAGGAATGAGGCACGCCAGCCAGTCACACACATTTCAGCGTGTCTATTAGCAGATCGAGTGAACGCCTCGATTAGAAGCGCATGACAAAATTGTTACACAATTGCAACAGCTACAGTTAGAATCATTGAAAGAATTTTATTAAATTAATATTTGATTGAACGTTCTGAAAAGAGATCTGAAAAGAGATTTACCACAAATTTTATGTGATAACAACGTTTATCTTTGTGATAATCTAAAAAATAATCTCAAATTTTCTTAAGAAAATGAAAAAAAAAACATTTATAAAAACTTTCTTATTTTCTGTCCGTTTCGTAAAAAATAGTAACTATAGTTATAACGATTATTCAAGTCTTGTTATTCAACAAGTATACAGGTTTGATAATACTCAACTCTCTCATCAAAAATATAAACACAAATCCTACTAGAAGGTTCTAACAAAAATATAACATAATAATAACAAATTATGGTATTTATAACTCATTGTGATATAATCATCATGCTCAACATCCTTGGTGTTTCCAAAAGACTATATCTCAAATATGTCACATTATGTTATAAATGTTGTTTTATAACGCATTAAGTGACAATTTAGTTTTGGTTTGTCGACACTTAGAAAAAAAAATATAACAAAATTGTATCAAAATTTGATAGAAACTAGGGATCCTATAGCTAAAATTCACATCACATTTTGTTATAATTTTAATCTGATTATAACAAAATAGGTTATTGTCTTGATTAGACAAGTGTACGCTTTGTTGGGGTCTCCAGTAAGCCTTGGTTAAGACTATGAATCACCAATCCAGAGATGGCGGGTTCGATTCCCGATCCGGCCGGGAAAATTTTCTCGACTCCCTGGGCGTAGTGTATCATTGTACTTGCCTCACAATATACAAATTCATGCAATGGCAGGCAAAGAGTTGAAGGACTGTGGAAGTGCTCAAAGAACACTAAGTTGAAGCAAGGCAGGTCAAGTCGCAGTGGGGGCGTAGAGTCATAAAGAAGAAGAAGAAGAAGAAAACATCGTTTCATAATATGATATAAACTTGATAAAATTTTCTAGCCGAGATATCTCAAAATGTCACAATGTTGTTATCACCATCAGCTCGGGTCACCGAACGTGACTTTTATTTTCGGTCGTGCGCGCGCGACGGGTCGCAGGTCGCAACTCTCACACAACACTGCACTGACTTGGGTAACGACAGTCCGCCGCCACGCCGCGCCGCGTTGAGGGAATTAGGGTGATGGGACGGTGTGGGAGGGAGAGACGGTCGCTTTTACTGCGCTTTCCATGTTGACAAAGTTTTGAATGGAATTGTTGTTTGGAACAGATTTTTCGTGTCACATCTCGTTTCACTTTTTTTTTTGCTCTCTCTCTCTCTGCTTCTCTGAAGCAGCCATGTCCAGTGACACGGTTTATTTTGTGTTTGACAACGGCTTTATAATGCTGTTGCATGGATTTTTTTTTCTGTGTTTGGCGCCGGAGCAGACCAAGTTGAGTTGTTTCGAAGAATTAAGCGAATTGAATTGCTGGATATGAATCCTCTTCTTTGAATTCAATTTTAAACTTGATAGGTTGAATGAATATTGAATTCGACATGGTAATCCGACTATAGTTTTGCAAATCTGTGAATTGTTATGTGTTTGGGAGGATTTTGTTGAAATCTTTTATCTTTATCGTGAGCAGTTTTGCATTTCTTTGTGAGTAAATTATCCCTAGCCGCTTACCCTAATTCACAGTTCTATTGCCCTTTGAGGCACTACATGAGCGATTGCAATTGACAACTGCACTGACCATTTGTATACCGCCTAAACGTATTCTATTCTACTATATTGAAGTGGTTTCCTTGGTGCTGCTTTCACTTTTCTACTCTGTCCATGGTAAAATGATGGGCACGATGATGTTGGTGTTGTTGGTGTTGGTGGCTGTTGTTCCTATTCCAGCTGACAAAAAATTGCAAGTGCCGGGGCTGGATTCAAACCCATGACCATCCGCTTATGAAGCGAACGTGTGACCACTGCGCCTCGGGTCCCGATTAAAAGCCCTGTTGTTTGTAATTATTGTGGGATTTTTTCTGGTGGAGCTTATAATGTTATATGTGAGATTCAATAGTGTTTGTTTCTGCCCAGACAACCAGTAACAATCGTATACGATGTTGCATAAGATGATGCGTGCATGCCTCCATTTAGGCGCATGCAAAATGTACTTTAACATCTTATGCAACATCTTATACGATCACTGGTTGACTGGGTGGTATAATTCCCGAAATAATTTTGGAAGGATTTTGTCGTTCGGAAACCTCATCAAAATCGTTCCGGACAAAATCACCCAGAACCAGGAATTTTAAATGTGATTCCGGAACAACTCAAGATATTTCCAGGGATATATCCAGGATTCCCCCTGAAGTTACTTCTGCGTTACCTCTGGGATTCTCCCAACAGTTCTTCTGGGATTCCTCCAGAAAATTCTTACGGAGATACCTTCACACATTTCTCCTAGGCTCTAGGGACATATCCTGGATTCCTTCAGAATCCTTCCAGAAACTTCTGGAATTCATCCAGGAATTTCTACTGGGAATTCTCCAGGAATTCTGAGAATACTCTAGGAGTTCCTTCCGAGAATGCTTCAGGAGTTACTTATAAGAATAATCCAAAACTTCCCTCATGAATCTTATATGGAGTTTCTTCTAAGATTCCTCCTTTAGGAATGTCTTAAATTTTCTTTTCTGGGATACCGAGGATGGTTCTGAGAAGGAATTCTTAGATAGAACTATTGGCACGACTATTGGAGGAAACCGCCATTTTAAGCTACTGGAAGAATTCTCCAAGAAGATGTTCGAGGAAATCCTCAAGGAAGTCCTGTAGGATTTTTTTAAGAAACTTAAAAACACCTGAAAACCATGGACTCTCCAGTTAGTCTTGTGGATAGGGCTATGAATAGCCAATCTGGAGACGGCGATCCTCGTTCTGGTCGGGAACTTTTCTCGACCTTCCGGGGCATAGTGTATCATTGTTCATGCTATGTCAGGCAAAGTAAGCCCTTCTATCATAACCATGGAAGTGCTCAAAGAACTCAAAGTGGAAGAGAGACAGGCCAAGTTCGCATAGAGTCACATAGAAGAAGAAGAACATCTGATGAACATCTGAGAGAATTCTGCAGGAATCGCAGTTGGAACTCTTGTTTCTGGACGAATCTCAGAAGAAGTTCCTGAAGGAAAACCCACCAGAAGCTCCCTGAGAAATCCCGGAAAGTTTTCCGAGATGAATCCCACAAAAACCCCTTGATAAATCTTTGATGGAACGTCACGAGGAATCCAAGAAGAATTCCAGAAAGAGATCCAGGTGGAATCGCTAAAGGTGCTCCTGGAAGAAATAATCCCGGAAATATATCCTGTGTATCTTACGAAAATTTCCTGTAAAAAGTACACTAAAGAAACTCCTGGAGCCTCCTAGAGTTTTTTTTAGATTCCTTTAAAGACGTTCCTTCTGTGCTTTCTCTAAGAGATCTGAAGGAAAACCCACCAGAAGCTCCCTGAGGAATCCCGGAAAGTTTTCGGAGATGAATCCCACAAAAACCCCTTGATAAATCTTTGATGGAACGTCACGAGGAATCCAAGAAGAATTCCAGAAAGAGATCCAGGTGGAATCGCTAAAGGTGCTCCTGGAAGAAATAATCCCGGAAATATATCCTGTGTATCTTACGAAAATTTCCTGTAAAAAGTACACTAAAGAAACTCCTGGAGCCTCCTAGAGTTTTTTTTAGATTCCTTTAAAGACGTTCCTTCTGTGCTTTCTCTAAGAGATCTTTATAGATTTCCCCTGGAGCTCTACAATAAACCTTCATGGCATTCCTCCGGCAAATTTAGTCGAGATTTTTCAATTAGCTTCTTCTGGAAATTCTTCATGAACGCTTTCCAAGATTCCTCAAAGAGTTCTTTAAGCATTCCTCACACTGCCTTTTCGTATTCCACCAGAAATTTTTCCTGAGATTACTAAGGATTTCTTACAGTATTCCTTCAGAAGTTCTTACCTAGATTGTTTCGGAAATCAAACCCGAGATCCTCCAAGATTTCTTCGGGTATTTCTTCCAGGATTCTTTCAGCCATGCTTTCCAGGATTTCTTTCGGAATTCCAACAAGGCCCGTCCAGGAATTCCACCCTAGATTCCTCCAGGAGTTGCATCTGGGGTTTCTCCAGAAAATCCATCCGGAAGTCCTCCAAGAAATCCGTGCGAGATTTCTCAAAGACTTTTATCATTCCTCCAGGAACTTCTTCGAGGATTCCTTCAAGAGTTCCTACTGTAATTTCTTTTGTGTTTTTTTTTTCGGAAATTCATTCCGAAATTCTGTTCAATTCCAAAAAACTAGACTTTACAAATACTGGCTGAGTAAGAGATGGACATATTGGAGCGGAATTTGCGAAAAAGTTACTCGTCTTCTCGGTGAGACTCGAACTCACGACTCCTGCTCACTAGAGCGGCACGTTACCACTACACCACGAGAAGACTCGAAGATGTAGTGATTAACTCGAATTCAAGTTCAACTCAAGATTCCGAGGTCTAGTCCAAGGTTATCATTTTCACATCTAATTCAGAAAACTTGAATTGTAGCAAATTCTACAAGAATTACAAAACACAGCACTATTCTGCAGGGTTCTTATCAAAAAAATATTTTCCGAAGAATTCAAGATCTTTTCAAGAAAATATTTGCAAAATACAATCACAAATTAACTTAGACATTGAATGACGCATTCACCCATATTTCCGTCGTATTTTTCCCATTTTTTTTTTGTTTACTAGGCGTTTCTCAAAAACTTTAATCGGGAGTTTTTCAACTGAATCTGCAAGAATTTCTACCAAGAATTTTACAAGATTATCATTCAGTAAATTCGTAGAACAGAGGTGTACAAGTGGGTCTCCAGTTAGCCTAGTGGGTTAAGGCTATGGATCGCCAATCCGGAAACGGTGGGTTTGATTCCCGTTCCAGTCGTGAAAATTCCCTCGACTCTCTGGGGATAGTGTATAATTATCCTTGCTTCACAATATACAAATTCCTGCAATGGCTGGCAAAGAAAGCCCTTCAATTAATAACTGTTAAAGTGCTAAGAAAATATTAAGTTGAAGCAAGGCAGGCCAAGTCCCAATGCGGACGTAGAGTCATAAAGAAGAAGAAGAAGAAGAAGAAGAAGAAGAAGAAGAAGAAGAGTGCAATAAACTTTCCAAAACTCTCGCTAACATCCTGCAAGGCATTCATTGAAAAGCCTTAAGAGCTCTAACAAAAAATGCTTTTTAAACTCCACCCAGAGTTTCTTCATTTATTCTGTAAATATTTCGTCAGGTAGCTTTGCCGGCATATGTATGCATCATCACAAAAAAAAACCCTTTCAATATCTGCACATTTTTTCAAAAATATCGCATTCTAATATTCATCCATCAATTACTGCAAAAATCAAGAAACTGAAGAAATTTGCAAAAAAATCAAACCAACAACATTTTGTATTGTTAAGGGCAGGGCTGTAACAAAAGTGTCGATTTGGAAACCGCAAAATCCACGCTAAGCCCGCACCGAAATCATCAAACCGCGCCAATATAAAATCATATGGTATGGTGAATCAATCGCATTTCAAGTCAGTTTTTTTTTCTGAGAAAATCTACTATCTATCCTGAAAAAAATAAAGTAAGTTGGAATAGTTTTAGTTTAAGAAACTTTTTGAGAAATTCATGGGTTTCTTCTGCAGAAACTATTTTGTAATGATACAAATAGAAAAATAGTAGTGCAATTTCATATTAAAATCGATAATATGGTTTGTTCCTTGGGGATATATTTCTGAAAAAGAAATTCCTCAAAAAATCCGAAGCCAAAAGATTTTTCGGAAGAATTTTCAAAAAAAAAAATCAAAATCTTTTTTAGAAATTCATGAATGATTTTCTGCAGAAATCTATTTATTGAAGATCGAATGGAGTAACACTTGTGCAATTTCACGATGAAATAAATTCCATCGCTGAATAAATAAACCCTTCAAGAAATAATTCAGAAAAGGAAAAAAAAAATCTGAAAAAAGTATAGAGTAAGTCCCAAAATATCTTCCGGCAGATCTTTATGAAAATTTTTAAAAACTTTGCAGAAATTCAAGAATTAATTTCTGCAGAGTTATTTTTGTGATGATTCAAATGGGGCAATACCAGTGTAATTTCGTGATGTAATCTATATATATAAAAATGAGTTTGAAGTTCCTTTGAGGCAACAAAACTCACGAACGGATGAACCGATCAGCATAACTCTTGCATGGTTCGATTCATATTCATGGTGGCTGTGTTTATATGCAGAAAAAGTTACGAAAATCATTTAAAAAAGTATAAAAATTGTGAAAATACTGATTTTTTATGAGCCGGGAAGAAATTCAGCGTGATCGAAATGAAATCAATCTAGAGTGCGTTGCTGCGATGACCTCAACAATTGTCAAACCACCACAGCTTGGCAAGACGAAGTTTGCCGGGACAGCTTGTCGCTTATAAATATTATTCCTTCAGTGCTTATGATCAATATATCATCTAGAGTTTTATCGAAGATTTTTCCATGTCTAAATGTTTAATGTATGTGCCAGTTACACAGCAAATAATTTTGTAATATCCAGGCGCGTAATTTCGGACGATGCATCCATTTTCGAACGTAATCTCACTCGGATACATCGTTTTCTAAGAATTATCACACTCACCATGCACACACTGATTGGCACCAGTAAGCAGGGTTCCTGATTTCCACTTTTCATCTTCTTCCACACTCGAATACAGTCAGCAGCGAACGGTTGTCGCTTTAGTTTGTGTGTTTGCTTGTCAGCGACGACAGCAAACACCGGCGAACGGTGGGAAGCCATACATGGAATTTAAACATTCGTCCACATTCGCATCGCAAGCGATGGAGAGGTGATGCGATTCGTGAGTGAATTTGCGCGTACGAATATTTGAAGTTTCCTTGGCCTGATATAAAGTATATGTATACTGACAGGATACCGTATTCAATAAAATTACAATTACAATTACAAGTTTTCAAAAAATGTTTATCTAGCATTTCAACAACAATACACTAAAAACGTATGCATTACATGCAGAAATTCTCTTCTACTTATGATAATAGCCGCTTCGATCGCTCACCAGCAAGGAGCGATCGAGAGTCACCATTCGTCATTCATTCATTCGCTTGCGATCCAAACTGCGACGATCGGCCACGAATATCCATGTCAACCAGCTTGCGCATCGCTTCCCACTGGTGATGGGGTTGCGTGTTTGATCACGACTATCCGTTTTCTGCATCTTTCTCGATTCGCTTCAGCAAAGAGGAATGAATAAGAATGGAGTGAGGCGAATTTACCGATCCTTGCCAGTAAGTGTCAACAAACCCATTCCAGCGGATATGTAGAAGCAGTATCATATTTATCACCATCCTTCTAACTCGGAGAAACAGTCGAGAGGTAAGGGATACGCCTCACAATCGACGGATCAGTATACGAATCCATGCCAATATTTTACTTATATATGATTCATCTATCGATCCGATTCTAGCGATTGTTAGACCCACTTTGAACCTGCGGCGGTCAATTTACTGCTTGGAAAGGATGTAATCGCTACATCACTTTTAAGACGTGACTGATGTGCAGCGAAAATGATGTGATATCACAAGAATTTTTTTGCTGTGTAACAATTAGAGTCAACCTTACAGTCGCCTTTCAAAACTGCCAAAAGAAATTCATATCACTCAATTTTCCCAGGTATGCCATCAGTCCAATGAACACACTATTCAGAGTGATTTCTTCAAATTACCTACTCTGCTAGACCTACTTTTCCAAGGGTCCACTCCAAGTATCCGCGAGCGCCGTATCGTACCTGCAATGAAAGAGAAAGAAAGTAAAACATTCAATTATTATCACTCCACAAAAAAGAGTAGAATCCAACAGACAAATCCCCCCTAGTCAAGGTAAATCTCTCTAATGGTAGTCATACTACTACAATCGTGTAATCAAATGATCACGATGTTTTCTTCTCCAGCAATAACCGGCAGCCTACAATCGTTTATCCGTTCGGTGTTCCATTTCAGTGACACGTGCACCCAAGGCAGACCGATTCGAACGTTGTGAAAGCAAGCATTACAAACCAGTGAACGCGCCAGTGAATCAGATTGGGTACGATTCCCGGTCAGTCTTTTCGTAATTAGAAATTTCCCTAACATCCCTGGAAATATCACAGCCAATTAAAAACTAAGGAAGCGTTCTTAGAACAGCTGAGAAGCAAGCTGTGCGCCAAATGGGACGATACTTCAAGAAGTAGAAGAAAAGCAAGCTTTTACAGTGCACAATACATAAGTTCTTCGATAGTTGTCCCACCGAAATCGTTCAGACGCCAAACCTTCCGCGCGCACAACGCAACGCAGCAGCAGCAGCAAATGTGTAGCGATCCGAAACATCACATCCCATCGCTTCCCCTGGGGCGAGAAATGCCCTAAATATTCCATCCGCAAGTCGGCAAGCACGCAAAGCGAAGCAACAATCGGAAGAAGCTCGCGCACAGTTCGTCGCACAAAGCCATCTACCTACCTACCTACCCAGTAGTGGAGTGCAATGCAAAGCAACATGGCAATATGCAGCATGTATTGATTGGCAATCCAGATTCTCGAGTTCTTGCAGCAGCAGCAGCAGCGATGTCCCATCCCGTGCCGGTTCCTCCTGAAATCGATATCTCCGTGGTGATATGTGATATACAACTCATAGCCCGGAGCAGAGGAGCTTCTTCGTCTGCAAGCTACCACCGACCGTACTCCTATCGGGAAAAAGGGAAACCGAGAAATGATAGATTGCCTCGCTCCCGCTTCTGCCGATCTTCCGGATGTTTCATATCTCTGTGGAGCAGGGGTTTTCAAATGGGAATGCAGTTACCACCTGAAGTTGCTCGAAAAAGTGAATTTACCTCCGAGGATAATGCTTTGCGGTCGTTCAAGGGATCAAGGGATTACTAGCTAGACAATACACACTCCAAATTTCATGAATATTGGAGCACTAGAGCCAAAGTTCCAACACATTGTAGTGCGTATCCTCCATAAATAGGGACTAGGCAAAGCGCGAAACTTTAAACGCGATTATTTCGAAATGATATTTTTGAAAAGTTCCGTCACAGCTGCGAGTGACTGGTATGATTTATAGCAAATGCATGTAATTTTCAAATATATAAAAGAGCCCAAAAGCCCCTATAATGCTGCTGAAATCCACTGTACGCCTTCAAATGTACATGAAACCCCATGTAACACCCCTGAAACTAATTGAAATTCACTGGAAAACCCATGAAATCCCCAGGAACACTCTTAACCCCCTAGTCTCGGAGGATGGCTTACCAGTCTTGACAAAAATAAAAATACTGCTATTTTATGTTGTCCTAACCCCCTAGCACCCCTGAAACGGAAATATCATGAAAAAATAAACCTTGGAATGTCATCGAAATCACTTGGAACATCGCTGAAACCCCTTCAAAATCGTTCAACGTTCTGGAACTCCCCCAAAACGCCTTGAAAACCCATGGAACGTCCCTGAAATTTCCTGGAACAAACCCGATAACCCCGGAAGGCTCCTGAAAACCCTTAAACTCCCTGTGGCGCCCCTGAAATATATTTGGGATGCTTTAAGTACTGCTTGAAAACCTCTGGAACGTCCCTGAAACCCCCTGAAACGCTCCTGAAAGCCCATTGCGCACTTCAAAAACCCCTGGGAAGCCTACAAAATTCCATGGAACGTCCCTCAATCCCTATGGAACTCTGAAACCACTGCAACGCATCTGAAAGCTGTGGAAAACCCCTTACAACACTTTGAAAACCCCCTTGAAAACTTCAGGAACGGTACTGCAACAGTCGTATGACGCACATGGTACTCCTTGAAAACTCCTGGAACGCTTCTCACTTCAATGACTTAAATGCTTTGCGAAAAACCACCTGAGACCACGCGGACTCTCATAGAACTTTTTTAAAATCTATCGTTATATGATATGTTTTCTATTCTGAAAATCTTTGAAGCTTCCTATTTTTTTTTTTTTGAAATCCCTACACATCCCTCTCTGAAAAACCTTCTTAACCCTCGAGCGATCACGCTGTTGTATTTTGTACAACACGTTGAAAAAACCTCGCTTTTTGTACTCAGCAATAGCGTGGTGCTGACACAGGTAGTCAACCGCGCGAGTTACGGAAGGTTAAGCTCTCCTGTAAGCCTATGCAGTGTCCTGAAACTCCTGGAAATCTCACTGAAACTCTCGCAAACAATTTAATCCAATACTCCAATTGAAATATATTTAAAAAAACACACACAAACAAGAACAAGACAAATTTTTCGAAATTTTAAACTTCATGAATTCTTCTGAAAATCGTTCAGGAAGCCTTCCAGTTTCTTCCTAGAACATCTGAATATTGTCTTATTCCTCGAAGAGTTTCTTATGGGATCCGTTGAGGAGATCCTTTTGGGGTCTTTGTGGAATTCCTTCTGGGACTCTTCAGGTATTTTTTCTGGAATTCCTCAAGAAGGTCCTTGTGAGATTTCCCAGGAATTGGTGTACCTTACTGTATTAGTTTTCCGATTGTTTTTACACTTTTTTTTTTTGTAGAGTGACCAGGTGGAGCTGCAGGACAGCTGATAGCAAAGCCTGGACCCTTTCCCAACTTTCCCCCTACTAGGACCAATACTCACGATAGACTAGACGATGTCGTCCACTTGAGCAAAGTGTGCAGTATTTAGTATTGGGTCGTAGTAGTTATCAAAAAATACAGTGTCGCTTATTGTTCCCATCCCACCCGTATTTTGTGGAAGCTCTAAAAATGTAATGTTCTGATACTTTTGAAGACTACTCAGTGACAATCATCAGAACTAGCGTTTTTAGCCGGTATGGGCAACTAGTTTTTCTGACATCATCTCCAAACAATAATCAAAAAATATCCCAAGTTACATTGTGTATTCAGAAAGTTATTTCAAGTTAAACACCAATTTTGTTATGATGAACCGATGTTGGTCATCTACAGCACTGGAATCATCTTCAAATAACTCTCTTTTTGAGCTTCCATTCGATGTTGTGGACAGAACTTATCAGTCGAACGCCTTATGTTAATATACAGTTAATGTATCTTATGTCGTCGCTAGTCGTCTTTTGCTTTTCTGTGTTCATCTCTTGTATCCCTGTGAAGTCTGAATTATCCTTATGTCCACCGTATCATAACATAGTTTATATTACATTTAAATTACTACAGTTTTCCATGTTTCTAGATCCTGACAAAAGAACAAGATTAAGTTTTAATTCTGATCACACCATTGTTTAAAGCAACATAACTCCTGCTCTTTTGCTTTTATTGTCATAATATCGTCTAAGTAAGGTTGTAAGGCAAGGTCGGTTAGTTGGTTATTGTATTAGCAATTAAAACTAATACAGATCATTCATCAACTATGGTGTACTCATCCCTAACGGAATCTATAAAAATGAGAAATTAATTCATTTTAAAATAAAGATTTTTCTTCATAATCTTCTAATAGCAGTTAATTAGAATGTTAACATAAAAGCTTCAACTGTAAGCAAACTTGTCTTATTTTTATTGTGGCGTTAGCACTAAATTGGTTTCCGAAAAAACTTCATTGACTTCCGCTGCCTTTCCTATACGTTAAACATTACGTCGGAAGTAGTGCGCTGTATAGAAAACCAGATTTACTGTACAGCGCACTACTTCCGACGTTATCTTTAACGCACAGGAAAGGCAGTGGAAGTCAGTGAACTTTTTTCGGAAATCAATTTAGTGCTAAACCCACAATATAATGCCAACTACATTGAAAACGTCAACGTATAGAACCTGTCACGATGTCAACCTAGTCAAGTAGTGAACCATTTCTGTCGAATTTAGTCAAGCCGCGACGTTCCGGCGTCAAAAATCCGTCTTACACGTGACCAGTGAATCTATTTGATGGTTAATCACACGTTGGAAACAGAATAGTTACGTTCTTACCTTAGGTGTTTTTATGATTTTTACTCACGATTCCTCTTCATTCGATTCCGCTGTTTATGATGCATGGTGTTTTGCCTTCGGGCGTGGTGATAGTAATACTCGGAGAAGTTATTTTGCTCATGTAAAAAGAAAGGAAAAGAAAAGAAGGAAAGGAAAGAATATGATTAGTAGTTGTTATTCAGTACAGTAGTTTGAGAGGCTGTGGTGATACACTGGATTCAGTTTCTATATGGCTGGTCGATTCGCAAGATGAAAATAATAAACAATCCAGTGTATTCACTCAATGGCTATTCAGAATGATTCCACGGACATGGATAGCAAATCATTAAATATTATAACATATCGGATGTATTTTTAAAATGGTTCGTTTATGTAATGTACCCTTTCCATAAAGTACGAAAACACGCGATCGCGAGATAATGATTTACATCCCATCTTCAAGGGATCACTACAAGCTCAATGCATCATTCTAGCCCTTTAGAATATCAGCGTTGATGAAGCTGTTCAAATATTACGTAACATGCTTAGGAAAGATTAGATTTTAATTACACAATGAATAACATTACATAATCTTTGAACAACCCCTTACTTGTTTTCCCAAGAATCCTGCCTCGACCGAGTTGGCAGGACGCTGCCCAAACCCTCTCTGAACTGAAGGGCAGGGTTTTCCGATTGTTTTTACACTTTATTATAGTTTTTTTCGCCGGCTTGAAAAATTTTTGTGTTACCAATAAAATTACAAAAAATACTTATGTTAGTTGTTAGTTAAATTGAAATTTGAATTAGTTAAACTAAGCATGCAAAAGTTAAGAAATTGTACTACCCTAACGTTAGGGGAGACTGGGGAGACTTGATCCCTTTTTCTTAATTTACCTGAAACTTTAAGAAAAAACACAAAACTAGATCCGATTTCCGTATGAAATGGCAGGTAAACATCTATTGCAAGTTAATACACAACAGAAGGCCTTTAAATTATTGTTAAAGTTTTCAAAACTGTGTTTTTATGGAGGCATGTTTTATGATGTGTTTTTCAAAAATGGGTGACACTTGATCCCCCTTTGAGCACATGGTTTATTTAAAGGGAAAATAATTCCAGAGTCTTCCTATTCATTTTCTTTTCGAGTTTTCTTGTATTTTCGATGAATATGGAATGTTTGAAATTGTAAGATTTCCTTAAATTTTTAAGGATATGCCGTATTTTCAAAATGGGGAGACTTGATCCCCCTTTTCTTGGTTTGTACTAAAGTTATAATTATCTGACACATTTTATCGTTGAATAGACTAGAATTCCAAGTAAATAGAGGCTTCCGAATAGAATTTTATTTTTCAAATGTATAATGTGTGTGTAATCCTCGAGGGATCAAGTCTCCCCATGTCACTGTTGTGTATACTAAGCTGAAATAATTAAAATATGTTAATAACAGCCTTATTTGGATAAATAAGTTTGAAAGTATTTTATTTAAACTATGTGCTGTGAAATTTTGATACGATTTGGTTCAATTTTCACAAAGTTATTGAGATTTTTCGGAATCGCCTAAAAGATTTCTGAAGGACTGAAAACAAACCATCAGCCGTTTAAAAAATAATGCAATGTACAATCGAAATCACTTGTAGCCAAAACATAGTCGTTTGTCCAGGAGTAGTTTTGGAAAAATTATGCTAGAAGAAAAATGTTTTTGATTCCGAGCAAATAAAGGGGGAACAAGTCTCCCCAGGGATCAAGTCTCCTCAGTCTCCCCTACTGTTATACACGTAACCACAAGTACACTAAATGACATGAACTGCACATACTATTGTAACCATTACACGAACAATACACACAAAACACACGAGAACGGTCAGAATGTACATGGACTGGACAGTAGTTAGTAGCAAACCGATAGCCTATCAATAAAGACGGCAAAGTACACGCGCGCGAAGTTTTCTTGGAGAATAAAAAAGGTGTTATTATTGGACGAATAAAGTGGTTTGGTTTTATAAAACGAGTGCAAGTTATTGGTGAACGGAAAGGACTGGTGTAAAAGGATCAGGAAGTTTGTGAAAGTGGATAAGGAGTTCTTGGAAAGAACTTGGAGAAAGGATTGGATTGGAAAGGATTTGGAAAGAAAGGAGTTCGCATCTTCAAAGTGGAACACAGCGTAGGACCCTGGACAGTGGAAGGTAAATTCGACCCACGAACCGCATCCCCCAACAACTTATATTTGTTTTCTATTCCTACTGAAGTTTCCTCATGTGATGTTTCAGAAATTTCAGGGAAAGAGTTCTGGGATCTCATAAAAAGTTTCTTCAAGGATTTCTCCTGGGGCTCCTTCTGGAGACTTGGAAGAAACTTCCCGACAAACCCGCAAAATGTGAGTTCTTCCTTCAGAAGGGAAATAAAGCGTAGGTCCCGAGATGAACTACCCTAGGGCTAAAAATCTCGTTAATACAGATAAAAAAAAGAAGAAACTCCGTTTTCGCAAAAAGAAAATAAATAAATAAACAGGAGAAACTCCGTTAGCAATACCAGAAGAAAGTCGAGGAGAATTCCCAGAAAGAAATCTTTGAGTAATCTCAGAATGATCTTTTGGAGGAATAACAGAAGACATTTCTGGAGAGATTCTAGAAAAAAAAATCCTGAGAAAATCTCGGAAGGAGCCTTCTGGCATTTCATTATTAATTTTTGCGGGTTGTATTCAGGATCTGATTTTGGTAATTCTTCAGAAATTTATTCTGGGATGCTTCAAAAAGGTTTTCTGAGAATTATCAAGATATTTTTTCGGCAATTTTTTAAGACTTTCTTGTACTATTCATCCTAAAGATGTTTCCGAGATATTTCAATGAATTTCTTCTGAAATTACTTCAAAAATACCTTTTGGGATTCTTAAGGTAGTTCTCCAGTTCTTCATTGAATTTCTTGTGGAGTTGCTCATGAACTTCTTTCGGATTTCTGGAAGTGAGAACACATGAAGAATCGACCGGAGGAGTCCAAGAAGAACGATCCGGAAAATTCCAGAAGAAAAGCTAGCGGAAAGTTCAAAACGATCTCCCTGAGAAATTGATTCCTTCCGGGAGAAGGACTTTCTGGAGGAATCTCAGTGAAAATATGTGAAGGAATTGCAGAAGGTTCTCTTTGAGAAGTTCCTCAACAGTTTATGGATGTTTATCCATGAAACAGTGATTTATGGTGTTGATAATGTTTTCGCAAATTGTGTTAGTTTATTCGGATCCCTGTGGACTAAATAACAATAAAAGTGCAAGTGCATATGAACTTTCAAATGGTCATTTTTTGGTTCACGAAAAAAAAGCTGCCACCGACGAAAATAGGTATCATAATTGAGTTTCAATAAGGTGCAATTGCTAAAGTGTGATGCTGACGCTGATTCTACCTGAATCAGCTTGAAACAATTTTGCTGTATTGTCGAGGCCCCAATTAGAATCAAGACGGTGAGATCTATCCATTTTTTTTCTATTTATACTCGTGTCAATAACAACCAAATATTACGGGTAAATATTCATTTAGGGAGGGCTGAATACCATAACTTTTGATATCGTTTCAGAGAGCGAATAAAAGCGCTTAAGCCTAGGCTTGAGAGCCAGGGCATACGGGAAATATCGTTGTCCCATCCCAGGATTCCAGAGGACATGGAGTTAATACATTCTTAGCAAAATCACTTCCAACAAAGCGGTATATTATTCTCACTTCCCACGGAACGGTTGGTACGAGATGTCCCCGTTTTCTGATTCCAATAACAATAACAACGCTGCACAGTAGGCCTGGCCGCTTTAATGCTTGTAATGCATCTCGGATGCACTGCAACCATTAATAATGACAAGAAAAATGATAGGAGTAGTCGATCCTATCATTTTCCAGGATTCTTTGAACGAATGGCTGTGTATGTGTAGACTAGACTAGACTAGACTAGTTTATCCATGAAACAGTGATGAACATGAAAATTGATTGACCGCCCGTACATGCTACTCCAGTGTCCAGTGGGTGCGATCGTCCGACGATATGAATCTTGGTGAGATCTTTCCTTCTTTTTTCTAAGTTTCTGATAAGATTCATAGAGTGCTTGCAAGGACTTGGCCAGCTGTGTGAAGATGAGTGGGTCCATGTTATTGTAGCTAGTAATGGAATCTACAATATACTCATCTTTGCAATCGCATCCACGCTTTGTGTAAATATTTGTGCTACCTATGCTAAGCTTGGGGTTCACCCATAAGTCAAGCGTAAAGTGTGTGTGAAGATTACTGTGAAGCGACACAGTTCACTTGGTTGCATAACTTGTTGGCGTTATATAATAGATTGACACTGTGCTGAGAAAGTTGGAAGAGAAACGGCTTTTTCACCCCATTTCTGGTTTTAGCGATGGCTATAAACATATGTTTATACATGAGATATATAGGTGAGTACAGAGAAAATGAATATAAAGATAAGTAGGAGGAAAGAGACGAGCCAGGGATTGAGCTCAGGACCTACTAGGTTCGAATGAAGAATATTACCCATTGTCGGCTGGTTTACATGGAATCTTCATCAGATGTTTACTCTATAAATGGTCCCAGACAAATTGCGGGATGCTAAATCGCCATCAATCCATGGATTTAAATCAAGTATCAATTCAATAAAAAGTGAATAATTTAGGCAGATATTGTCAGCACACGGATCTACGCCGAAACTAGAGGTTCCATTTCCCGACCAATTTGCTTGTCCGGCGATTCGGGATAAAATTTGTTGTTTGTCCCGGGAAATCCCGGGATCCCGGGAAATGATTAAATGTGCTTAAAAATGCAATGTTGTGGTTAGGAATATGTTTTATTCATCAGTGAAAAAAATAAAGTAACAGTTCTTATCAATTTGAATTCGTTCTCTGAAGATACGACTTTAAGAAGTAATTGGTAATAATGATTTATCGGACAGTGAGGTTCGCTATTTAGAAAAGATATATCTGAAATTCGAAACGATGCGTTCGCTATTAGTTGACGTCGGTTCAATTGCCGATAACCCATGCAGCTCAAAAAGTGATAGCTCTTTCGCAATAACTTTTGTAAAACAATCATTGCCGAATAAGTCTGAGATGGGTTGGCATATTCCTTTATAGCCGATTCCATTTATTCATGCATGCTCGATGGTGTCATGCATATAGGACAATTCAGCATTCAACCCAGCAGCATCATTATCGGTCTGTCTCTAGCAGTCTTGCAACAATCGTACTCCTAGTTCCTTGATGAACTTAATCATTTGCGTTTTCAATAAGCTTTCGAGTTCTATCGGCACTTGTGTAGACAACGGAATACCTTGAAGGAACTTCAGCGCTGTTATTATTTCTTTTTGTCGCCGTTCGTTCATTCTTTTCGTGATTGCGTCGAAGAGTTCGTTTCCAACTTTGGAGTTACTTTTCTTAAGTTTCGAATACAAAAAAACTCAAGCTGCCTTCCGCAAATAGTAGTGTAGCATCTCGGCTTTCCAATGCTTCTTAAGCGAGTCTGGCTGAAGAGCTTCCTGAAGGTTTCCTCGAAATCACTGTCCAACATAAGACCTGAAAGTGTCTCTTTGATGTAATCAAAACTACAAATGAAATGCTCCAGCATCGTTTCAGTCGTATTCCTACGAGTTTTGACATCCACCCACAGTTGAAGTGGTTTATGTAAAATTTTCGTGACTTTTTCTTGAAGCCAATTTTCGAACTCTTCGACTCTTCGAATACGTTTCAAAGACTCTCCAAATCCAAATCAAAGCGAAAAAAATATGTAGGAAATGTGTGTCCTGGGAATCCCGGGATTTTCGGGAATCCCGAATCTTTCAAGATCCCGGGATATACCGGGTTGAAACCTCTAGCCGAAACTAATTAAATAGACTAGCAACGGTGGATGTGCCAAAATCCAGTGTTCGGATCGCAGACGAAGTGTCAAGGCGATAGTAGGGCAGTGGAGGAAGCTTTTGTACCGTAAACCGGGGTCAAATTGATCTTCAGGCCGAAATTGGTCAGACGTTTCTTCGCTAGATA
The DNA here is from genome assembly GCF_035046485.1 of Aedes albopictus. Classification (NCBI taxonomy): domain Eukaryota; kingdom Metazoa; phylum Arthropoda; class Insecta; order Diptera; family Culicidae; genus Aedes; species Aedes albopictus. The sequence goes on along the minus strand of NC_085138.1, from coordinate 370,989,475 downwards.
AAGCATACTTTAAACAGTTTCCTTACAGCTTTCGTATCAGATTCCAACAGCACGATACTTGCAAGGAATTTATTTAAAGTATGCTTTATCTAGCGAAGAAACTTCTGATCAATTTGACCCTCACAGCGTACGCGCAAAATCTCAAGGCAGCTTTGACAGACGAGGGCGGTAATGCTGCAGGAAGGAACCCGGCAGAACGAGGAACGCTACAAACAGAAGCGAAAACAACAGATCCGCCTATTTCAGGGGAAAAAGCGCCGTCTGGAAGAAGCAAAGTGCGAAGAAATGTAACTGCTGTGCCGTCCTCATGAAACACGGAAGTTCTACGAGAAGCTCAACGCATCCGGCAACGGCTTCGTGCCACGAGCTGGAATATGCAGGGATAAGGGCGGAGGCCTTTTGACGGACGAACGTGCGGTGATCGAAAGGTGGACGCAGTGAAGGACGTAGGCACGGGAGACCACGACAACGGAGGGAACGACTATGTCAATGCAGCAGAGGACGGATACTTATGAACCAACTCACACGCTGAGGGAAGTTAAGCTCAAAACCAACAAAGCAGCTGGTAAGGATGGTATCGCAGCTGAACTCATCGAGATGGGCCCGGAAAAGTTGGCCACCTATCTGCACCGATTGAAAATCAGGATCTGGGAAACCGAACAGCTATCGGAGGAGTGGAGGGAAGAGGTAATCAGCCCCATTCACAAGAAAGGCGACCATTTGGAATGTGAGAGCTTCCGAGCGATCACTATTTTGAATGCTGCCTACAAAGTGCTATCTCAGATCATCTTCCGACGTCTGTCACCTAAAACGAATGAGTTCATGGGAAGTTATCAAGCCGGCTTCATCGACAGCCGGTCGACATTGGACCAGATCTTCACCGTACGGCCAATTCTCCAGAAAAAAAAACGTGAAAACCAGGTCCCAACGCATCACCTGTTCATCGACTTCAAAGCGGCGTACGACAGTATCTACCGCGCAGAGCTATGGAGAATCATAAACGAAAACGGATTTGCTGGGAAGCTTACCAGACTGATCAAGAGCTACGATGGACGGTGTGCAATACAGCGTAAGGAATCCGGGTGAACTACCCAGTTCATTCAAATCTCGCCGGGGACTACGACAAGGTGATGGACTCTCATACATGCTGCTCAATATCGCCCTGGAAAGTGTTTTACGATCGGTCTGACTAAACAGTCAAGGCACGACTTTCACGAAATCCGGCCAATTTTCCTGTTTTGCGGACGACATGGATATTATTGCTAAAACATTTGGAACGGGGGCAGAACTGTACACCCGCCTGAAACGTGGAGCAGCAAAGGTTGGATTCACGGTGAACGCGTTGAAAACGAAGTAAATGCTGACAGGCGAAATCACGAACGACAGGGCAAGCCTAGGCAGCAGTGTTACGATAGACGGGAACACTTTCGAGGTGGTGGGGAACTTCGTCTACCTCGGGTCCTTATTAACGGCTGACAACAACGTGAGCCGTGAAATTCGGAGGCGCATCATCAGCGGAAGTCGGGCCTACTACGGGATCCAGAAGAAACTGCGGTCGAAAAGGATTCACCCTCTCACCAAATGTACCATGTGCAAAACGCTGATGAGATTGGTGGTTCTCTACGGGCACGAGACCTGGACTATGCTCGAGGAGGACATGCAAGCACTCGAAGTGTTCGAGCGACGGGTGCTTAGGACCATCTTTTGCGGTTGCAGGAGAACGGTGTGTGGCGGCGAATAATGAACCACGAGGTTGCTGCACTCTACGGTGAACCTAGCATCCGGGAGGTGGCAAAAGTTGGAAGGATACGAAGGGCAGGGTATGTTGTGAGAATGCCGGACAACAACCCTGCAAAGCTGGTGTTCGCAAGAAATCCGGATGGTACAAGAAGACCTGGAGGGCAGCGTGCAAGGTAGGCGGACCAGGTGCAGAACGATCTGGCAAATGTGGGAGGCAGCCGAGGATGGAGGACTGCAGCCACGAACCGAGTATTGTGGCGGAGAATTGTTGATTCAGTTATGTTATGATTGTAGAGTAATCCTACATAACTTAATGAATAGATAGCAACAGCTGTAAAAGCGTGAGTGTTCATCAAGACCATGCTGAGTTCACATGTGAAGAGTTCGACTTCCGATTGATCTAGGCTTTTTTCGTAAAAGAAATTTCCTCGACTGCCCTGGGTATAGAGTATCTTTTTTTAACAATTAGCCGAGGAAGCTCTCAGTTAACCTTCCAGGACGCGCGCCATCAAGTAACCGAAACTGCACCGCGCTCGCGCTGTATACGAAAAGCGAGGTTTTTTGGTAGTGTTGTACTTTTTACAACAGCGCGCGCGCTGAAGGGTTAATAACTGTGAAAGTGCTCATAGAATATTAACCTTCACGTACCCGAGCCTCAACATCTAATTTTCAAAATGCTGGCATTTCGTCAATTTTCATCAAACTTTTTTGAAGTCACCCTCAATCGATTATAAATTGGTGCTAGTTTATTACACCCAAGTGGTCATGCGATATCCGGAACCATTCCGGAGATATTCCGGATTGTACTGGGGTCAGGGAGGGTGCCGAAATGGCAAAAAATGATTATTTCGTGTGTTATTGTGTTTGAACCATCGATTTTCAGCGGAATTTTCATTGCGAACAATAAAACACATCTGCGATAATCAGATTTGAATAAGTTGACCCATCCGGATCACCGCGACAGGTCCCGCGGGGGCCACATTGGGGACACTTCTGGTTTTCATCCAAAACATGTCGTGCGACATATCAAACTTCATGATTTGGAATGATTGAATCAGAAATGATACCCTGAAGTCTGTATCAACTAATATGGCCACCCCGGAACATCTAGCATAGGTTCCACGGGGGTGACATCTGGACCATTTCTGGTTTGCAAACAAAACATGCCGTACGACGTATCAAACTTCATGATTTCAAGAGAACGGGGAAGAAAAAATAACTGAATTATGAAGCAACTGATATGGCCACTCCGGAACACATGAAACAGGTTCCGCGGGGGCCTCTCAAACACAATAACACACGAAATAACCACTTTTAGGCATTTGGCAAAACAGACACCTCCCCCACCCCCTGACCCCAGTTCAATCCGGAATATCTCCGGAATGGTTACAGATGTTACATGACCACTTGAGTGTGATAAACTAGCACCAATTTATGATCGATTAAGGGCGACTTCAAAAAAATCGGATGAAAATTGACGAAATGCCAGCATTTTCAAAATGAGTTGTCGGGGGTCGGTAATGTGAAGGTTAAGCTATGAAGCAATTGGGACGTTATGCCATGAAGATGAAGATCCAATAAGAACACTACGAAAAAGTTTGCGAACCACTGCTGTCGTCTGCGGAAGGGTAGTCAGAACTCGTCGCAAACCAGACCAGGCGTGTGGTGGTGTGGCTGCTGGCTGCCTGTACAAACTATCGATATGACAAATTAATTATCTGTCTGTGATTTCATACCGACCTACTGGAGGAGAGTGGGGGCCAAAGTACCAGTACTGGCGCTTTACTTGGTGTAATCCTTCAGGCGCGAGCAATCCGTGCTCATACACACGGCCCCGGTCGGTCGATCGGTCGGTGGAGAGGTAGACATCAGATGACGATATGGGATCCGGAAGATGCATATGGATCTAGATGTGGATGCAGAGAGGGAGGGCAGAAAACCAATCCGATCGGAATATGTTGATTGGAATATGGGAAAAGGTAAAATGATGGGAATGTGATGCCTCCGCTCTGTGCCGGGGGCAGAGGCAGACGAGGCAGACTGCTTCAGCCGTGGAATGGAATGGAGGAAAAAAAAGAGTTGGGTACAAATATCAATCGGGTTTGTCATTCGAGTATGAATTTTGCGGTAGCACAAGTCAACTAGTGTTGTCATACACTCATAATCGGAAACTGATTCAATATCTCGGAAAATGATCAATCGAATGAGGAGCTGCGGAACAGATAAAAAAATACACTACACCGTCTTCAGCCAGAGGCTGCACAGACTGAACATTACTAGCACGAGACAACGGACAACACACATAACACCCAGTGGCCCAATGTAGAATTTTCCATTTGAAGAAAAGTTTTCCCCAACTGGAGCGGGAATTGAACTCGCACTCCGAGGCTTACGAAACGCTTAGACGACTGGCGCCACTAATCGCACGGCTACGAAGCCCACAAGCCACAAGGAGGAATGTATGGAGCCTGTAGAGCTCAGGCAAAAAAAAGCATCACAGTCGAGTATTCTCTTAAATGCTGCCATCACTTTACGCCCACCGTAATTTCCCAGCTGCCTTACATATAATCCAGATGATTTCTTTAGTGCAGTTGGTGCTAACTGAAGACTCATCACATACAAAAAATGAAATAAATTGATTAGAAGACAGACTGGAAAACGCGGTGGGCGTAAAGTAGGTAGCAGCTTCTAACAGAAGACCCGACTGTACCATGACAGAAGCGTCCAGATACAAAAACATTTAAAAGCCAAATAGACTCGAAGAAGTCTCAAGAACCATAACAAAAAGGGCTTTTAAAATCTTCCCAAATCAATTTGACTTAAATTTGTTGTTTGGGTAAAGATAGTCTAATATGCTAACCGCACGAATATGAATGCAAAAAGGGAAAATTTTCCAAGAATGGCTCGCAGTTAATAACAGCGAATGTGCTTGAAGAGCATGAAACTCAAGACTAGACCTGAAGTTATTGAATGGACCCCTTATCCACGGCTAAGGATTAGGAAGCACAAAACAGACAGTACGGTCATTGAAACATACTACCAAACCAATGAAGAACAATGCACTCAACTTGTAGACCACAAAGTGATGAATCATAATCTTCTCAGATTCGGGAGCCAAATTCTCCAGGGGGTCTGAACTAGTTTTCTCTCAGAATCCAGAACACCGAGCACAATTTCGTCGAAATCGAAAGCAAAATTCTGTGAATCGGTCTAACCGAACGAAAAGATTAATTCAATACCTCCACCGTTCAATCTTCCACTCCACCACCACAATCAGAATCAGCAATCAAACCCACCGCATGTCCACCGGGTAATTTTCTCCATTTTCACGTTGCATGGTAAATCTGAATATGCTTCATCATTTAACGGACCAATGAATGGAATGAAGACCCACTCCAGCCAGCCAACCAGCAGCACTAGTCATCAAAAGCCGCCGCCGCTCGCTTGCTCCAGCAGACCGAAGAATAATCACAGTGTCCGAAATCAGACTAAATACGAAGATACGAACCGTACCTTATACACGTTTGGGAAAGCATTCTTGCATATCGCCTGGCGGCGCGGTTGGTTGAAATGACGATGTGTCACTCGACGGGTACATACCCTGCCTCCGGGTTTAATTTCCTGATTATTGGCGTGGCCAAGGGAGCAGCCGGGATCCGAAAGAAATACGATAACAAACTAAGAATGCAATACACTTCGACCTGTTCGACGAAGAACGGGGCGTAAAAAATCACGATTGTAAACTAATGTCATAAAATTACGAATATTAGATGCAGAACAGCAGTATGGAGAATGTCATTTCTGAGGCGCAAAACAGTACGGAACAAAATAATATGCGGAAATTTTACGAAACTGCCAATGGCGAGTGGAGAAAAACAGCGCTATCTTCCGTCATGTAAAATGATCGAGAAGGCCACAGATAAAGCTATCACAACTGCCAGGCGTGAAGAGCACTTTGGAATTTGGCTTATGGAGATAACGTTAGTGCATCGACGACCAGAAATGGGAGCGCACCTACATAGATGCATTTTTGACTCGCATTAACAAAACGCGCGAAGCTAAAAAAAAAGCTACGCAATGTTCACTACGAATGAGCAAGCAATAAGTAACATTTTCAGTTCTGATGTTGTTGTGCTTTCGGTATTCGCGAGGCAGTTATTTCATTGTAACGACAAACCTTGGATTTACTCATATATGTCCCTGTATCAGTGACGAACGACGATCGACGTACTTCGTAATATTTTAAACAATTAGAAAATCAATCATATGTAGCAGTACATCATCAACCCATTAACGCCCGAGGTGTCTCACAATTTAAATCTCCATAAAAAAAATGTTATCAACTGTCAAGTTTAAATATGATTTCACCAAAACATTGGAAGTTCAAAAAAATCTTTAATGTGGGTCCTTAACATCTGATAATTTTTACAAGCTATATTTTAACACAACGTTTATACTTGTATAGATACAATGAATCTAGAACAAGTGAAAGAAAGGATAACTACTGCAAATTTCTCTTATACTCTCTCACTCTCATTAGCTCCATTTTTCTCTTGCTCTCTCACTCTCTCATTAGCTCTAAGGTACGCTCTGTTCTAAAACTCTTTTTTCCTTTGTCGAAATCATTCAATGATTCTTCATATAATACGCCACACTATTGTTGGAGGGATGGGTCTACAACAGTGTTACGCTTCATATAAAATTTCGAAAATTGTCCATTCAGAAGATTTTCCGAATCAATCCTTGAAAAAATCCCGGAGAGAATCTTCAAGGAATACCCAGCAGGAATCCCGGCACTGATACCTAAAATAATATCCATTGGATTCTTTGAATATATTTGTCAGAAATCTCAGCAAGAATATTAGGAGGAATCCGTGAAGTAATCCTTGAAGGAATGCCGCCTAGAATACCTTAAAGAATCCTTTAAGAATTTTCTAAAGAAATCCCGTCAGAAATCCCTGAAGGAACATCGTTGAGAATATCTGATGGAATCCTTGAAGAAATCAAATCTCGACTGGAAGCTGAGCAGACATCTCTGAAAGAATCGTAAAAGAAATCCCGGAAGGAATTATTAAAGAAATCCCTGAAAAAAAACAGGAGAAATTTTTGAAGAAATCCCAATTGAATTTCGGCACGAATACCTTAAAAATCCAGGATTTCCTGAAGAATCCTCGATAGAAATCAATATTCTTTCATGTTCTTTTTCGCGAGGCATCCCTTAAGGAATCACAATAGAAATCTAGGAAGGAATCTTTAAAAGAATTACTGCACGAATCCGTGGAGTAATGCCGAATAGAATATCTAAAAGAATTTCAGGGATTTTCTAAGGCAATCCCTGCAGAAATCCTCGAAGAGATCCCAGGAGCAATAAATACCTACAGGAATTCCGAAAAAAAAACAACCGGAGTAATCCCAGAAGGAATCGTGAATAAATTCTCGAAAGGAACGTCTGAAGAAATCCCGGCATCCTGAAGGTTTCTCGAGAAAATCTCATCATTACTAATTTACTAATCATTACTGTTCTCTACCTTAACCCTCTACCCTCTACCTTACCATCTTCTCTGCCCGCTATCCCTACCCTCTATCCTACACTCTATCCAAACCCTCTACCCCACCAAAAAAAAAAAAAAAAGAATATCTAAAAGAATTTCAGGGATTTTCTAAGGCAATCCCTGCAGAAATCCTCGAAGAGATCCCAGGTGCAATAAATACCTACAGGAATTCCGGAAAAAAACATCCTGAGTAATCCCAGTAGGAATCGTGAATAGATTATCTAAAGGAACCTCTAAAGAAATCCCGGCATCCTGAAGGTTTCCCGAGAAAATCTCATCTTGGCTAATTTCTTCACCCTGTTCTCTATCTTTACCCTCTACCCTCTACCTTACCATCTTCTCTGCCCGCTATCCCTACCCTCTATCCTACACTCTATCCTAACCCTCTACCCCACCATCTATCTGTCTATCATACCCTCTACCATTCTACTCATCAGCCCGATGGATAGATTCCCATATTACATGGCATCATAGCTCAAACTATCATTCCGTGGCCGCCATCTTGGATTTCAAAACGGAGTCGAAAACTCATTTTTTTTTACTTTACATAGTATCCCAAGCAGCATTGCCGTTAATAACTTACATTCTGAAGTTTTGGCCGGCATCTTGGAACCCAGGCCACCATCTTGAATTCAAATACCCCTATAACTACCTCCACGGTCTAAGGAATGTACATACCAAATTTGGTTGAAATTGGTTAAGGCATTCCAGAGCTATGCCTGAACATACATACATGCATGCATGCAAACAATTTGTAAATAAACATACAAGATATAAAGATAAACATACAAATATACAAACAAACAGGGGATAGACAAAATGATCGTGACAATCAAAACTTTCGCATTAAAAAAAATGTCAACTAGCTGTAACTTTTCGAAAAGTGCATCAATAAACCTAAAATTTTAACTGTAAGTTGATCAACTATGGTAACAAGGTATGCATGTGATTAAAAACATTTCATTCATAAAATTCGTAAAATTTCGTGTAGTAAAAAATATTTAATCATTTAATTCAATTGTTCGGAAATCTTGAGAGCATCTCTTCTAAATTTTTTTTAGATATTTTTCGAAAATTCCTGTTTTTGAGTAATTTTTCCGTTTTTTAAACAATTTGTAAGGCAATTTCTTTGGGAATACCTCCAGAAATATCTATGGGAAACAACTTAGTAACACCTTTGGAAATTCAAGTGGAAATTCCTCTGTTTTTTTTTTTTTGAAAACCTTCCAGTAACGCCTTCAGAAATTCAAGTTGCAACGACTACGGAAATTTCTTTGGCCATATCTTTGGATCCCCTTCAGCAATTTTTTGAAAAATTTCTTAAGATAACTTTTCGCACATTATTTATTTAAAAATTTCATTGGTTATTGAAATGAAAATTAATTTTAAAAATCTTTGAGGTGCTAACTTAGTATTTTTTTTCTGAGAAATTTCTTTAGAAAATCCTTTGGAAGTTGCTACGGGATTTTTTGACAATCATTTTGGGAATTATTCAAGGATATTTTAAATTGCTTTAGCAGTTCTATTGGTAACTATTTTTTGGATATTTTATTTTCTGGAATTTACCTTTGAAATTATATTTAAAAAATCGGAATCCAGTTGATATTTTTTTTTTGACGAATCTTATGGTAATCTCTTAAAAAGTCATTGCAGAAGAAATTTACTTTCTCTTAGAAACGGCTACGCAGTCTTTTAACAGTGAAACGATGTTTATTAACTGCCCAACGTTTCGACACGGGATTAGTGTCTTCTTCAGGGGAAATTAACTTGGTCGTTCTGGTCTTGTGTGAACGACCAAGTTAATTTCCCCTGAAGAAGACACTAATCCCGTGTCGAAACGTTGGGCAGTTAATAAACATCGTTTCACTGTTAAAAGACTGCGTAGCCGTTTCTAAGAGAAAGTTGAATCCCAACAGTCGAGCCTCCAATAGCGAAGAAATTTACATTTTTTTTGTGAATTCTTTCTGAAATGATGATGATGATGATGATGATGATTGTGTACCCACCATCAGCGCAAGGATTACCTATGGCTGCAGAGTCATACCGGAACGGAATGATCTACCTGATGGTTTGTTGTAGCAGGGTAAGCTAAATTCACTGGAGACCTTCGGAAAACAACATGATAATTGTTATCTCGTGACAAAGTCTGGCCACCCCACGAACATTTGCCCGGAAACCAGTTCATTTAACTTCCTTAGGCTACCCCTCCGAAATCCCCATATATGTCATGTTCAAATATAAAAAGTAATAATAGAAACGAACTCACCGGGTAATCCTGACCAGCTGGTTTTCTATGTTTGGCTTTGGTCTCAGCATGCAACCGGTCCAACCATATTAAATATGCACTCATTCACACCACTCGCTGATTCTCCGATCGTCCATCGAAGAATCCAAAAAAAATACATAAGCGAGAATACCCGACGCACTGAAAAACAATCTCTTGGATACTAGCATTTCCGAACTCGGAATAACGACGAACACGAGCACCACGATGCGGGCAATAATGTGAATTCTTTCTGAAATTCTCATAAACTCTTCAGATTTTTTTATCTGTATTAACGAGATTTTTAGCCATAGGATAGTTCATCTCGGGACTCTTCAGATAACCCAAGAAACAGAACTAGCTGAATAGCAGTTTCTTAAGCTAAAGTTTGCTTAAGAGTCATTTGTTCCACTCTTATACAGCGAAAATGTTTGTTGGAAATTTCATCGAGAATTCTTCAGTGATACTTTTAAAAATTTTTGCGGTAGTTTCTTTGAGAATGTTTTCGACAATTCCTTTGCAACATACTTCGAACCTTTCTTAAGGCTCGTTACTGGCAATTGCTTATAAAATTTCTTGGGAAATATCTTTGAGGTTTTTTTCCTTCAGGGATTTGATTGCAAAATTCTTTGGTAATTCTTTGTTTTTTTTTTTGGAAATTCCTTTGAAAATTCTTTTAGTAATTCCTTTGAAGAGTCCTTCGACAATTCTTCAAGAATTTCTCTGACATTGCCCATGGAACACCGTACAGAAATTACTTTCAGAATCCTTTTTTTTTTTTGGGAAATTCTTTCCGAAATTCTTAAAGCATGTTCTTGGAATGTTCTTCAGAAGTTTATTTGTGAATTCTTGCGTATCTTTTTTTTTTAAATTTTTTCGACATATTGTCACAATTCCTTCGTCAGTTTGTTTGAAAATTTCTACAATAACTTTTATGGAAATCCCCTATTCTCACTCTCAGATGGGGTTTTGGACATTTATTCGATTGCCTTTTGAGACTGATTTTTTAAGAATACCTTTTTAAATCGATTTGGCAATTCCATTTTCATATTCCTGCGGTTTGGAAACCTCGAGCAAGTAAAAGAATATCGGGTTAAGTACTGTTCCTCTTAATTCCAGTTAATTATTTGCATATGACAGATACGTATTTCCAGAGGCGTCTGGTCGGCGTGTTCAACCAGTTCATTGCACAGGTATTCGATTTGGATAAAATAATTAGGAATTGTTTCACCATCCCAGTCTTTGTCATTTTTATTTAACCTAAATTATATGGATTAAATTTTATATTATCACTGAAACTTGTAAAAAATGTATTGAAGCATTGCATCTCCGTTGGAACAAAAAATCTGGTGCGTACCACCCATCCCACCACTAAAGACAGTCGCCCAACCATCCACCGTGAAGCGATCGAGAAGCAACCAAGCACACCACACGCACCGTAGTTCAACTTTTCTGTTGAACAAGCTCTCATATATGAACGCCCCAACACACTGCCATTGGTCGGATGTTCGTATACGGCTGGAGGTGTAAATGTGTGAGATCAACCCGTTCTACAGGAGAATTTGAACAACGTTTGCTATCACATGCTGGGAGTCTCTCGTGCGCGTTTTTGTTTGACGCTAAAAATGACTCGCATAGGATTGAGTTTAAACTCATTTAAACCGCACATGACAATGCTTCCGCAGAAAACGGATTTCAGCAGAAATCAGTTTAATTACGTGAATGTCGTCATGTTCTTATCCCAAATTCAAAAAGCGCTCTATGATTACAACTAAATTCTAACAGAATCATTTTTGCTAAACCGACATACCCAGAGTAGTTTATTAAGGGTACCAAGACAGACGTGTTTGGTCAGGTATGCGTGAGTTATTTTTCGTTAGCTTCACCCGAAAAGACCCGAAGCTGAGCCGAAATTTCTTATAGCAGATCCAATCAGCTGTTCTTGGTATTTTTTCAAATCTTGAAACATCACAGAAAAGTAGCAAATACCGTTGATATTTGCTACCAGATCGCATCAGGTGGATGCCTGTTAGTCATTGCCTCATGATTTCCTGCTTTATTTTCACTTTTGGAGGAATTTTGTGTTTTATGGTGCAAAAAGTTTCCATAAAAAATTTCAATCATGAACAGTAATGAACAGTTTTCCATAAGAAATTTCAAAAGTTCACCGAGCAACGGGAAAATTCACCGAGCGTCGGCAGCGCGCCGGACCACGCATTTGCTCACCCTTAATGTACCTCCCTGCGACATACCGCTGTGTGAGCCACTCTCACCGTGTTGCGTCAAAAAGCGCGGTAAACTTGCATGCAGCTTGGCGTCGGTGTCTCTCATCGTGTTCAACCCACCGTGTTGAACGAGAGAGAAAAAAACGAAGAAAAAAGAGAGACTTTCTCACCGTAATCATTGTATGCTTTCAATGCGCGTGACTTACGCACCAACCAACCATGCGTACCTGCTACTGAAGCTGAATGTGTTTTCATTTGGCGTGTATTGCGTACATTATTCAGTGTTAAAATGCAATTCAATTAATTAGTTCAATTGTTATTAAACTTTTCCTAGCCGGGCTAGCTTATATTGATCAACATATCTTTAGTTATGATCTGCTCCGCGAATGCGCAAAGAAAAAGCCACCCTTCAATATTTTTTGGCAAGAAATTTGAAGTGCTAGATATGTACACCGTTTTTATTCTACACATCACTTGTTTTCTGATAGGATGCGTTTGGGAGTGTAAAATTAGTAATGGCACTGCGACCCCTGTCACTTAATTTTCAAACAGAACTGAAAAACTTATTTTGATCGGTACATTGAACCAAATTAACCCAGATGATCGTAAGGAATAGACTGATAAAGGTCCATTTCAGAATCTTTTTCATTATCTGGAAAAGTAGTTTTATGATTGCATGTTTCGTTAATCACATCAGACGGACATTTAAGCACCACAACATGGTGGCCATGCGAAGGATGTGTTGTTTGACGAAAGCTTTTTTCCAGTAGTGGGAACCCAAACTCCAAGTATGTACCATTATAAGCTTGAACGACTGACATCGGTAATCGAACGGCCACGAATTCATTTTGGCTCCAACAAATCTTCGATTATTCAGAAGAAAAGTGCACCACATTCAGTTTTGGAATGCATATAATATATAATTCTCATCTTTCATACCTGTTCTTCAACATAAGTGTACCAAATTCCAATTTTGAATTTATCCTCAATGTTGAACAGGTCCCCTATCAGACCACGCGTCGCCTCTGCGTATTTCGACCCCAACTGTAAGGTCGTCTTCAGTGTCTCGCACATGACTCGACTCGTGAGCCGTACAAATGAAAAGTTTGAAATGAAAAGGAACAGTATTGAACTCATGGAATTATAGAAATCGCTATTGCTTGGTGAATTCCGTCTGAAAAAAAAATATTTTATTTCATTTTCTTCAACAATACCAGTTCGAAATTTCTGAATTTTCAAAGAAATTGTATAAAAGAATGTTGCGAAAGCATTGTGGAAGAAATTCCTATCATACATTCTTGTGAAATTACCAAATGGATGGTCGAAACAATTTCTAGTCAAATTGCCGTGAAATCTGTTTATGAAATTTTCTAAAATAAAATTGAAAGCTTTTACCGTGTGATGTCCTAAAAAAATTGTCGATGGAATTTATGGAAAAAAATGCCGATTGTATTCCCAATGAGCTATTTGTACAAATTTTATTACAATTTTTTAAGCAATTCACAAACAATTTTATTAAGAAATTTCCAAAAAACTTTGCATAGTAATTGCCGAAGGAATTACCAAAGCATTTCCCGGAGTAAATATAAATAAAATAAAATACAGAAGGAATCTAAAAAAACCAAAGACATTCTCAAAGATGTTTCAAAAGGAATTCCCATAGCAATTTTCGCATAAATTTACAATGGTATTACCAAAAAAAATCTTTTAATTTTTTTTTTAATTTGTGAATTTTTAATTGACATCACTCAGAAATTCCCATAGAACGAAATTCGCAAAAAAAAAATTGCTGTACAAACTCCAATCAAACTACCGAATGAATTTTCGTTTCTTTACCGAATAAATTTTCATAGGTATTAGGGGAGACTGAGGAGACTTGATCCCTGGGGAGACTTGTTCCCCCCATATTTGCTCGGAATCAAAACCATTTTTCTTCTAGCATAATTTTTCCAAAACTACTCCTTGACAAACGACTATGTTTTGGCTACAAGTGATTTTGATTGTACATTGCATTATTTTTTAACGGCTGATGGTTTGTTTTCAGTCCTTCAGAAATCTTTTAGGCGATTCCGAAAAATCTCAATAACTTTATGAAAAATGAACCAAATCGTGTCAAAATTTCACAGCACATAGTGTAAATAAAATACTTTCAAACTTATTTATGCAAATAAGGCTGTTGTTAACATATTTTAATTAATTCAGCTTAGTATACACAACAGTGACATGGGGAGACTTGATCCCTCGAGGACTACACACACATTATACATGTGAAAAATAAAATTCTATTCGGAAGCCTCTATTTACTTGGAATTCTAGCCTATTCAACGATAAAATGTGTCAGATAATTATAACTTTAGTACAAACCAAGATAAGGGGGATCAAGTCTCCCCATTTTGAAAATACGGCATGTCCTTAAAAATTTAAGGAAATCTTACAATTTCAAACACTCCATGTTCATCGAAAATACAAGAAAACTCGAAAATAAAATGAAAAGGAAGACTCTGGAATTATTTTCTCTTTAAATAAACCAAGTGCTCAAAGGGGGATCAAGTGTCACCCATTTTTGAAAAATACATCATAACACATGCCTCCATAAAAACACAGTTTTGAAAACTTTAACAATAATTTAAAAGCCTTCTGCTGTGTATTAACTTGCAATACATGTTTACCTGCCATTTTGTACGGAAATCGGATCTAGTTTTGTGTTTTTTCTTAAAGTTTCAGGTAAATTAAGAAAAAGGGATCAAGTCTCCCCAGTCTCCCCTACCTATGCAGTATCCGAAACAATCAATGAGATTTCCAAATCAATTGATCAGGGAGTTTCAAACGAATTTCTGACAATGTTTCTGAATAACTTTTCGAAAAATACTGAAGAAATACACAAATGAATTGCAAAAAAAAATCTCAAAAATATGCCGAAGGAATTACCAAAGGGAGACAATTTAAATATTTCTCTCGCTTTTATTGTTAATTCTGGCGACGACCTCTCTGTAGGCAAAGTTGGCGGAATTTCCCAAGAAATTCAAGAATATAAAGAGACTGCTCTATCTGTTCAGCAGGGTGCTCCAATTTTTTTTTATTCAAGTAATTCACATTTTTTTCTTGAGGAAATTTCCTAAAAACATTCAAGAAAATTACCGTAGCAATTTCCGGAGGAAAAAATATAAATAAATACATATGATTAACGAAAGAAATCTAAAAAAATGCCTTGAAAATTCTCTAGGGCTTTGCAAAAGAATTCTGAAAACAATTTCCGCATGAATTCACAATGGAATCACCAAAAAAATGTCGTTCAAATTTTCATTTGTATTTAATTATTTCAACCCTTTTTCGGCTCTTTTGGCATTAGGGTATTTTGGACCCAAACCGTACACTACGCCAGCGACCTGTTCCCAACGTGATGCAAAAGGAAGGTTATTTGTGAATTTTACCTTACTTGCTTCTTCACACAGAAATGTTCAAAAAAAAAAAATCTCAAACGAAAAATGTTAAACAAACTCCAATTAAACTACCGACCCCTTAGAGCACCTTTACCGGTGCGCGACTAAACTAAATTACATAGCGCAGTATCATAGCGCTATACCTTATCGGGGGCTACTAACCGGGCTAGTAAAATAGCAGCGAGGCTTTCGGGAAGCATCGAGCGCACAAATTTAGGCGCCCGATAGTTGCGCGGGTAACGATTGCTATTTCATAGGTATAATGTCAAAAGTGCTGTATTGTTTTTATTTGTTTGTTTCGAACAAAACTCACAAGTGGTAAGCAACAAATTTTTTAAACACTTGCAGTTAGAGAAAATCTGCTGCGAATATCACAAACGAAAATGTCCGAAAATGCTGGAAGAAACAAAAGAAAATATCACTCAAAAACGGAAGGAACAGTCTCTAGGAAGGAAGCACGACACCACAATAGAGGAGGAGGAGGAGTGGAAGCTCTCCGCCAAAGCAGGGCTGAGTACGAACACCGAAAGAGTCACCGGAGGACAAGCCGGAAGAAATGAGTGTCACTGTTGTGGGATGTCTCCCGGCGCGTGAGCGAGAAACGGAAAATCTCGCTCTGCACGTCGAAGGGATTTCGGTGAATAATGGTTCGGGATCTGTGTAGATCACTGGTCCACCCGGAACAGGTTAAACGGCCATCCTGACTAAAATTCCTCCTGGAAGTCCTCCGGGAATTCCTCCAGAGATTCCTACGGGGTTTCCTCCAGGAATTACTCCAGAAATTCCTACGGGAATTCCTCCGGGGATTCCTCCAGAAATTCCTCCAATAATCCCTCCGATAATTCCTCCAGAAATTTCTCCAGGAATTCTTCCGGGAATTCCTCCAGAAACTCATTCAAGGACTCCTCTAGAAATTCCTCCGGGAATTCCTCCGGGGATTCATTCAGGAATTCCTCCGCATATTAATTCAGGAATTTCTCCGGGGATTCATTCAGGAATTCCTCCGGGGAATCCTCCAGGAATTCCTCTGGGGAATTCTCCAGGAATTCCTCCGGGGGATTCTCCAAAAATTCTTCTGTAGTATCCTCAGGAAATTCCTCCGGGGAACCCTACAGCATTTTCTCCTTGGATTCCTCAATAAACTCCTCAAAGATTTCCTCCAGGAATTTCTTCGGGAATTTCTTCAGGCATTTCTCCGGAGAACCCTCGGAGGAATTCCCGGAAGAATTCTTGGATGAATTCCCGGAGGAATCCTCGGAGGAATCCTTGGAGAAATTCCTGGAGGAATCCTAGGAGGAATTTCCGGAGGTATTCCTGGAGGAATTCCCGGAGATATTCCTGGAGGAATTCCAGGAGGTATTCCCGGAGGTATTCCCGGAGATATTCCTGGAGGAATTCACGGAAGAATTCCTGGGGGAATCCCTGGAGGAATTCCTGGAGGAATCCCCGGAAGAGTTCTTGGGGGAATCTCCGGAGGAATTCCTGGAAGGATTCGTGAGTAATCCCCTGAGGAACTCATGGAAGAATCCCCGGAGAAATTCAAGGAGGAATCCTGAAAAGAATAAGAAATCCCAGTAGAAATTTTTGGTCAAATCCCGGAAGAGATTCCTGGGGAAATCTGGAATTCCTGGGGAAATCCTAGTACGTATTGCTCGAGGATACTCAGTAAAAATTCATGCTAGAATCTCAGAGGGAATTCCTGGGGAATCCCAGAAGAAACTCTTCCAAAATAGGTTTCCAAATACCCAAGCAACACACATGTTATAATAGAGTTTGGACAGCGCAAGTTTTGGTTGTATAGAAGTTTATTTTACGTAATTCTAACATTGTGTTGAAATGACGTAAAACAAACTTCTATACAACCAAAACTTGCGCTGTCGTAACTTTTATATAACATGTGTGTTACTTGGGTATTTTGTTTATACCGCAACAGTATTTGGCAACGATCGGTACGCAATTCGGTAACTAAATATAGTAGCGACCGGTGTGGAAATGAGTAACTAAACTAAAATGACAACTCTGTGGGCAATCATTTTACTCGCCCAGATAGTAGCCCCCGGTAAACTTGCTCTTAAGCAATATCCGAAAGAACTACCAATAAAATTCCCAAAGAAGTTTTTTTATATAGCTTTATTATCGAGACTTTCATCCCGTGTTTATGAAGGAGTTCCGAAGGAATTTAAAAAAAAAATACCGCCGAAGTTTTAAAATTCACAAAAGAATTGCCAAAAGAATTTTCAAAAAAATGTCGAAGGAATCACTAGAAGAATCGTTAATGGATTTTTTATGGAAAAAATCAAAACAGTTCATAAATAAATTGTCGAAGGAATATGCAAAAATAATTCCAAAGCAATTCCTCTAGGCAGCTCGTAAAGAATTCCAGAAATCATTGGAAAATTCATTGGAAAATGCAATCCCTGGTGAAGTTTCTGAAGAAATTCCTAAAAGTAAGCTTGCAGAACTCTCTGTAAAAAATGGACACATTGCTGAAGGAATTCCTACAAACACCCTTTGAGGAATTCTTGGAAGTGACATGTTCATAGCTTTGTATAGTCCCAGGAGAGATTCCTGAAGGAATCTTGCGAATTACTGCAAGAATTCGTGGATAAGATCACATAAGATTCTTTGGTGTAAATTTAGAAGGACCTCCTGGATGGACCTAAAATTTCCAGAAGAAAATTCTTCAAGAATCCTTCGAGAAATTAAAGAAGACATTATTGGAGAAATTGTGTGGAGAAATTCTTGAAAGAATACATGGAGCTCTCCGTTTGCCATTCTTCTCTATCCGGGAAACCGCCGATGATGATGACGATGCTTTGTGATACTACCATATTGGTTCAACCGACCGAAACGTCAAGTATTGAACCAAAATCCGTTTATGATAGCACAGAGACTGAAAGCCGGAAATCCCCGCTAGCATAATTCCTCCAAAAATTTGTCGTGAGACTCCTCCAGAAATTTGTGCTGCGATTTCTCCCGGAAGTGTTCCAAAAACTGCTCCAGGAACGCCTTCTGGATCCAATCCAACAGGGGGATCTGGAAAAGGTTTTCTGAGTGTATTCCTGAAGGAAACTCGTGGTGGAAACTTCAAAGGATTCCAACAGAAATCGTTGGATAAATTTTTGAAGGAATTGCTGGTGAGATCCCTGGAGAAATTCCTAGTGAAAGTTGAGTAAGATATTCCTCAATGTATAATTGCAGAATTCCTTGGTAAAAATTGGACACATCGCTGGAGGAATTCCTGAAAACATCCTTCGAAGAATTCCTGGATGCCCCAGACTCAGTTCCAGGAGAGATTCCTGAAGGAATCTTGCGAATTACCGCACGAATCCGTGGATAAGATCACATAGGATTCTTTGGAGTAAATTTAGAGGGATTTCCCGGATGAATACAGAATTTCCAGAAGGAAATTCCTCAAGAATCCTTCGAGAAATTCCAGACGGAATTATTGTAGAAATTGTGAGAAGGAATTTTGGAAGAAATACATGGAGTTCTCCGTTTGTTATTCTCCTCCATCCGGGAAACCACCGACCGATAGGTAAATGACGGCCAAGTAGTTCGAGAAAGAACGGATTGAGACACTTTTGGAACTCCAGCAGCTGGAACTGCGGGAGAACGCGTGGAAACGAACCACGTGTCATGCCAGTTACCTGATGCCGACGATGCTAGTGATACCACCATCCAATCCAGCATCCAGGGGGATCTTCTGAAACGGACCAAACCAGTTGGTAAAGATTAGGGATGCTAATCCGGCTGTAATGCTAATAATTATTGTTACGACGATACGGTTCGGTTCGGAATCGATTGATGCAGCCAGCAGAAGCAAAGGAAACTGGAGCACAGCAAACTCCAGCCAGCTGAGCTGAGCTGGTGGAAGCTGGTACCCCCTCTCTTGGTGCTTGAACGGGTGGATCCGATTGAATGGATCGGTGGGATTAGTGTCGGTGCGTGTCTCACTCAATAGCCCTTGGGAAGACGCGCTTGAATGAGTCTCTGTGGGTTGAGGTTGAGCGTCCGAAGGTAAGCATGAGAGAAAATCCTTCGATGACCTGGAATTGAGCGGGACTGTGTGTGTAGGTCGGGGATTGTGATAAACTGTTGGTAATCTTGATTGGTGTTTTGATGAGTTCATGGACCGTATATGATCAACTACATAAGTTATGTAAGCTTGAAAGATTGTCTGTAAATAAATCTTGTGAGAAGTGTGGCGTTTTTATAGATATACAAACGCAATATTCCCTCAATTCGTAAAAATACTTTGTGCCAAAATCACAATTTTTTTAACAATGTTTACTTAAATTACTATTATAAAGCAAATGTATAATGAAACCATTCCTTGGAAAGTAACAGATCTGGAGTACTGAATGATTGACTACATTAAGATGTTTTTACCGTCTTTAGGTCCCATATATGTAGTTGATTCTCTATATTGGGCATGAATTTATGAATCTATTTCGCAGCTGGACATTTGGGTACCATGCTAGAAGACTGACCCAATTTAGCTGAACCTGATTAAACTATTTACGATTCATACTCTAAAGCGAACTAATCTTGAACTAATTATTTCCAAGACAAAGAACAATATGCAATCAGTTTATGGACTCTGTTGAACCTCCCACGTCTGCCATTACCAACCAACGATTCGCTACACCCATGAAGGACTTCATACAAATCAACTTCATCCTAATGCATGCAGAGAAAATTTGAGTTTTACATTACACACTTGCAAGAAACTTATGAATTCCAAGGATTTTTTTTTATTCTGTCCTAAACAATTCGTAAGGTTTTCCAAAAAAAAATTAATTTAAATCTGACACTCACTGGTCGGGTGTACAGTAGATCTAATAGCACCATCTCTAAATCGCTTTATCTGTTGAAGGCAGTCCGTTTTCCCTTCAAAACACTGCGCTGCACAGCTACACGCTAACGCCGCTCAGCACTAAAGTGCATAATTTCCAGACTACACCAAAAATGTGTAACCCTTGCACATTTACAAAATCAGCTCCAGTGTCCGCAAAATTGTTAAAATCGCAAAAATTTTTGTACGCCAATCTAGGTAGGATTACTAGTGACCTTGGAAAACAAAAAAAAAATCAACATTTCGCATCTAGAAGAGTGTATGAGCTGTTTTTTGAGAATGTGTAACTGCTACACATTTTTGTGTGGTCTGGAAATTATGCACTTATGAGTAGGTCTTACACATTTTAGTGCTGAGCAGTTTTAGCGTGTAGACGCAGAATAACGATATGCATGCATGTCCTAGCCACTCTCGGCAGGCACGGCTTAAGAACTGAGCGATATAAATGCACAACACAAAACCCAGCGCACACACAGCAGCAAGAGGAGATTTAGGTTAGAGGAGGCAATATCTACAGACAGTGCAGTGGATGTTAAGCTGACTGGAGTTGGTGCTGGGAGACGTTCGCACGACGACACGAGGAAACCCAGCGGAGCAATATTATTGTGTGAGAATATCATGGTGATACCATCATCTCGCCATCATTGCATTGCATTGCAGCCAGGGTCGGTCGCACAATTCCATTAAGAAAGCACTGTGGAGATGAAACGCCATTCGTGCGCACAAATCTTGGATTTGAACAACGGAGGTGTGCTGCTGATGTGCTGAATGTGATGGTCGTGGGGTACCACCGACGTGCGAATATTGCGAAGTTGTTGTTGTTTGTCGACAGTAGTGTTATGCATTGGGCATTAGTTCTCCATATAAGGAAGGGGTGGTATAATTGATATTAATAAATTATACGGGGCGTTAAGGCGAAACTGGAAGCATTTCCTCATTTTTTTGGTTTTTGATTTTTTATTAAATAACGAAGTAATATTTTTAAAATCGGTTTTCGTGCACATGTAGAGTATGGATCAGGGTATCTTCTGAATTTTTTACGTGGTTGAAAATGTTTTTCGTTTTTTCAGAAACCATTTTTTAGTGAAATTTTGTTCAAAAATGGTTTCTGCAAAAACGAAAAACATTTTCTACCGCGTAAAAAATTCAGAAGATGCCCTGATCCATACTCTACATGTGCACGAAAACCGATTTTAAAAATATTGCTTCGTTATTTAATAAAAAATCAAAAACCAAAAAATGAGGAAATGCTTCCAGTTTCGCCTTAAGCCTTTGATTCAAATCGATGTTAATTAATTAGAAAAACATTTGTAGTAAGTTTGGTGACTAACAGCTAAACAGGCGAGTTTTTGAATCAAACAAGCCGCCCACTGGATGGGGTAGTTTATATATAACATTCAAAGAGAGCCGATTCTTGTACCATCCAGATCTCTTACGAACACCAGATTAGCAAGGTTGTTGTCCGGGATTCTCACAACATGTCCTGGTTAATTCTTCGCCACCGCTAAAGATGATCCTAGGCTCGAACATTTTATAAAAAAGACAATTCACACCGTCTTCAGCCAGAGGCTGCACAGACTGAACACATTACTTACACTAGACAACGGACAACACACAGAACACCCAGTGGCCCAGTGATGAATTTTTCGTTTGACGAAAAGTTTCCACCGACTGGAGCGGGAATCGAACCCACACTCCGAGGCTTACAATACGTCTAGACGACTGCCGCCGCTAACCGCACGGCCACGAAGCCCATTTTGAGGGCTTGCATGTCCTCCTCGAGTACAGTCCAGGTTTCGTGCTCGCAGAGAATCACCGGTCGTATTTCACGACTGGCGTTGTTGTCTGCCGTTACTGAAGACCTGAGGTAGACGAAGTGTCCCCGTATATCATAGCACTGCTGCCTAGGCTCACCCTGTCGATCGTGGTTCAACCTGCCAGCATGTACTTCGTTTAAGACGCGTTCACCATCAGTCCGACCTTAGCTTCTGCACGTTTTAGGTTGGTTCAGAGTTCTGCCACCGTTTTAAATTTTCTAGCAATAATATCCATGTCATCCGCAAAGCATACAAATTCGCTGGGTTTCACGGCTGTTGAGCCCTGCTCTTCGCATAATACCTTCCAGGGCGATATTGAACAGGAGATTTTACACCGTCCATCGTCGCTTTGATCAGTCAAGTGAGCTTCCCGGAGAAGCCGTTCTCATCCATGATTTTCCATAGTTCTGTGCGGTCGATACTTGTCGTACGCTGCTTTGAAATCGATGAACAGGTGGTGTGTTGAGACCAGGTATTCAAGGCTTTTTTCGAGGACAGTGAAGATCTCGTTCGTTGACGAGCGGCCATCGACGAAGTCGGCTTGTTAATCCCACTAACTCATTCACTTTAGATGCAAGACGACGGCAGGTGATCTTGTAAGCATTTTGTAGGCGGCATTCAGAATTGTGATCGCTCGGAAGTCCTCACACTTCAACTTGTCACCCTTCCTTTCATTTCTCCGGTAGCTGTTCGGTCTCCCAAATCCAGACTATTTGCCGGTGCAGGCAGGTGACCAACTGTTCCGGGCCCATCTTGATAAGTTCCACTCCGATACTATCCTTACCAGCTTTCTTATTGTTCTTGAACTGCTGGATAGCATCCTAAACTTCGCTCAAAGTGGGAGTTGGCTCGTTGTTGCTCCCTACTGTATTGACGAAGTCATTTCTCCCACTGCCATGGCCCTCTATGTCTGCGCTTCTCGCACCAGTCAGGTGTTTGTTGTAGTGCTGCTTTCACCTTACGATCACCTCACCGTGCGTCAGGACTCCCGCCCACATTCCTGCATATTTCGGCTGGTAGCACGAAGCCGTCCCGGGATGAGTTGAGTTTCTGATAGAACTTCCGGGATTCTTGAGAACGGCACAGCAGTTCCATTTCCTCGCACTCCATTTCTTCCAGGTGGCGTTTTGTCTCCCGAAAGAGACGAGTCTGCCGTTTCCGCTTTTGATTAAATCGTATCACGTTCTGCCGGGTTCCGTTCTGCAGCATTACCGCACGTGCTGTATTCTTCTCCTCCAAAATCGCTCTACATTCCTCGTCGTACCATTCGTTCCGTCGACTCCGTTTCATGTACCTAGTGGTGGTCTTGGCTGCGTCATTGAGGGCTGCTTTAACTGTACTCCAGCAGTCGTCTAGAGGGATCACATCGAGCTCATCCTCGTCTGACAACAATGTCTCGAGTTTCTGCGTGTATGCTAAGGCGACATCCGGTTACTTCACTCGCCGAAGGTTGTACGGTTTGACGCTGCGGCCAAAGATAAACAAAGTTAAGCTAAACTGCGCACTGCTGAGAGGACCAGATTAACTGACATCTCTACCAACGGTTATTGGAGAGTTCCAGCTGTATCAGTTTACCCTAACTGGCGACATCCGGAAAATGTTCCACCGCTTTTTCATCCGTCCACAAGATCGACAGTTCCAGAGATTTCTATTCCGAGATAACCCGCAAGAAGAGCCGATTACGTGCGTCACGGATGTGGCCATCTGCATGGAGTTGCACGTTCACCAAGCAGCGCTCAATACATAAAAAAATAACGCCAAGGACTTCGAAGCAGAGTATCTACGGGCAGTAGAACGATTACCAAGATAGCTTTGGAACAGTCGAAGAAGCGGTGAATATAGGAAAGCAGGTAAAATCTATACATGCTGAGGGGGATTTCGAAGTCCGGAACTTCCTATCCAGCGAAACTACTATAGCTGCACCAGTTGGCTATGAATCACCAGAAGCAGAGAAGAACATTCGTGTGGAGCAAATTGAGCTGAAAGAATCCGTACTTGGCATGAAGTGGATTTCGATGAGAAGAAGTTTTGCGCACAGTCATGAGTTTATTTGACTCACTGCAATTGATTTCAATCTTCCTGATCCATGGATGCACCATGATGCAGGACATATGGGCGACCGGAATAGAGTCATTCGTCGATCCAAGCCAGTCTACATACTCATGCGTATTTAGTGTATTTCCGAGTAAATACACCAGAAGGTCCAGCCGTTAGCCTTGCATGAGCATGAGCATGAGCATGAGCATGATGCTAGATGACCGCACAATTCGTAGTTGCTACTCCGTGATTGACCAGAGCAATCGAAATTGCACAAGGAACCAATGAATAGGGCTTGGGACTAGCTTACTATTCTCAATGTACACTGGTCGAGAGCTCTCAACTTTAATAAGGTCAATAACGGCGCCGGCCACGTCCTTACGGTCATCGAGGATGGAAGGGAATGTTAGTAAGACAAACGTTGTTAAAAAGACCGCGACTCGCTGCATCTCCACGTTTGTCTCAGGAAGGAATTTTTTGTTAGTAGGGTAAGGTACATTGTCAGTCCGGGAGTCACCTATGGTTGGTGATATGATTTGACAATGGATCAATATACACAAACCGCCGTTAACAACCGACCACTTTTCGACGCAAAAACTAGCCAAAAAGAAAATTCTATCGCGCGTCTCCACTCCACTAGGGAGCAGAAACCTTTAGTCTATTCCACACAGAAATACACTGAACGCGACTCACTTGTCGGCGCCCGGATTTTTTCTCGACCGGCGAACCCGAACTAACATTTTTCACTCTTTTGTGTAAATGCAAAAAAAATGAAAGAAAATATTTATTATCAACTAAAAGTGTATTGGAAACTAGCGCCGATGGGAAGCGAAAAATTCGGAACCGACTCGAACCACGGCGCGCGCACACTCGTCCCGTCGTCGGAGCCCCGCAGAGAGAAGAGAAAAAAAAATCGCAAAAATCTAGCAAAGCCAGCGCGCGAAGCTTTGCTGCTGCCGAACTACCGCACACTACTGACTGCTTGGCGTCCCGTCGTCGATGCCCCACAAAGAACAAAAAAAAAATCGCAAAAATCTGGCAAAGCCAGCGCGCGAAACTTTGCTGCTGCCGAACTACCGCACACTACTGACTGCTTGGCGTCCCGTCGTCGGTGCCCCACAGAGAACAAAAAAATCGCAAAAATCTAGCAAAGCGAGCGCGCGGAGCTTTGCTGCTGCCGAACTACCGCACACTACTCAGGTCCAGCCGTTAGCCTTGTGGCAGCGAAATTCAAAGTTGCTCCTCTGAAGATGCTGACGATACTTCGTCTCCAACTCCAGGTTGTAGTTCTGGGATCTCATCTGCTCACCAGCGTAATAGCAATCACTGCCCTCCCTGTGACGAAGCATGTCCTATGGCCCAACTCCAATACTGTTCTCGCCTGGATTTGGTTGGCTCAGTAGCGATACCATCAATATGTGGAATTCAGGATCGGAGAAATTTTTTCAATGACGGATGTTAGCGAGCAGCGTAAAGTACCTACAAAAGAGAATGTTGCAGATGACGCCACAAAATGGGAAACTGGACCAGACATCCGGTCGGAAAAGCCGGTGGTTAATTTCTGTCGACTTGCTTTATTTTGTTGTTGAGGCGGCGCCGCCATGAGCCTCTGGGTCTGCCTCTGCTGCGATGTCCTGCTGGATTCCAATCTAACGCTTGTTTGCAGATTTCGTTTCTGCGTAGAGTGTGGCCAATCCATCTTCACTTTCGCTCCCGAATTTATGTCGCTTTTGGCTTTTGATGGCATCGACTATGGAGCTCCACGTGGGAGATCCAATTGTGAGGCCACCAAGCACGAATTAAATATCGCAGGCATCTATTAATGAAAACCTGCAGCCGTTGAGTGTTCTCTGCTGATACACACCAAGTTTCACTGGTGCACAGATAGAATACGTCCTTGCCTCACTCCAGCAACGACCCGGATGGGATCGGACAAAACACCGTTGTGCAGTACTCTGCACGAAAATACCCTGTACTGTGCTTCAATGAGGCTGATGATTTTCTCAGGGAGACCCTTGCGCCTGAGGGCTTCCCACATGTTTCCGTGATTGAGACGGTCAAAAGCTTTTTCGTAATCAATGAACATCAGGTAGAGAGGCTCTTGGAATTCATTGATTTCCTCTAGAATGATACGGAGCGTGATAATATGGTCCACACAGGATTGTCCGGCACGGAATCCTCCTTGCTGCCGTTGGACAGTTGCGTCAATCTTCTCCTGTATCCGGTTAAGGATCACTTTGCAGGGGACTTTGAGAACGATACACAGTAACATGATGCCCCGCCTATTATCGCATACAGTCAGGTCACTTTTTTTTGGGTACCTTTACTAAGACGCATCCAGTCGGCCGGAAATGTCACGGTTTCCCATATGTTGTAGAATAATTGATGCAGTAGTTGTGCGGATACTACGGGGTCAGCTTTGAGCATCTCAGCTGATATGCGATCGACCCCTGGGGCCCTGTTCGATTTCATGCTACGGATGGCTGTTTTTATCTCCTGCACTGATGGAGCTTCGGTGTTGACACGGGTAATGCGTCGAACCCTTGGCGGATCATGCTGAGGTGTTGATGGCGTGACCGATACTTGAAAAAGGTTTCCAAAGTGCTCGAACCATCGTTTCAACTGTCCAGACGTGTCTTTCACAGGCATCGTAGCATTCATCTTGGTCCCACTAAGGCGACGTGAAACATCGTAGAGGAGACGAATGTCGCTTCCTTCTCGAGAGCCGAATAGCGCTGACGGGCTACGGCTTTGGCTCCTCGTGTTTTCGCTCGCTCTATCGCAGCTTTGGCGTTCCTTCGCTCCTCTATCTTCCTCCAGGTATCATTTGTGATCCATTACTTTCTCCGGGTACGTAGCTCACCCAAATTATTCTCGCCGGTGGCGATGAAGGCGTTCTTGATGGCGCTCCATTGATCTTCTACGCTTCTACCTTCTGGGATATTCGCAGCACGGTTCTCTAGCTCCTCGACGAAGGACCTTTTCACCGCAGCGTCTTCCAGTCGGCGTGTGTTGAACCGGCGTCCGATTTTCTTCTCCTGTCGCTGGATCCTGGCAATGCGCAGTCGGATCTCGCTGATTAGGAGATGATGGTCGGACGCAATGTCGGCGCTACGCCGCACATAAAGAAGGCTCCATCATCATTTTTGGCTGATGCAGATGTGGTCGATTTGATTTTCTGTGACGCCATCACCGGAAACTCATGTCACTTTTTGCACTGTTCGATGAGGAAAGAGCTATCCCTCAATCACCATGTCATTGTTGCCACAAAACTCTGCAAACAGCTCTCCGTTTTCGCTCATTTCTCCGAGACCATGGCGTCCCATAACGTGCTCAGAGTCCGAGTTGTCGGAACCAATCCTTCGCGTTGAAGTCACCCATGAGGATCTTGATATCACCTTTCGGAATCTTGTCCACGGCAGCATTCAGTTGACTGTAAAAGTTCTCTTTGTCTTGCAATTCAGCAGCATTGGTTGCCGCGTAACATTAGATCATGGTAAGGTTTCGAACCAGTGTTCTGAATCTGGCTACAATTATCCTCTCAGGGAGCGTCCATAAATTACGTCACGCAAAAATTGCCCATTTCCAACCCCCCCTCCCCCCTAAATCACACTTTTTGTATGAGACCTCTAAAATTGTTGTATGAGTTGTCACACTTTACTGAACCACCCCCCCCCCCCCCCCCCCCCTTAAAGCGTGACGTAATTGATGGACGTTCCCTCATTAATAGGTTCCCACTTCATGAGCGCAGCGTGGGCGTGAGCGCTGAGCAGAAGACCAACTCCACGGTGGCGAGGAGCGTGTTCACCTCGTAGGCCAGAGTATAGCAGAATTTGACCCGACGCCAATCTGTGTTCTCCAAAATTCGGCCAACGGACTTCGCTCAGTCCTAGGATCTCTAGCTTCATACGGCATGCCTCATTGGCTAGTTGTGCCAGTTTACCCTGCTGGGCTAGGGTTAATACATTCCAAGTTCCAATTCTTATTCGTTGTTTCGCGCTAAAAGTCGTTGACGTTGAATCAGTTCGCAATCTTTCATTTTCAGTTTCTGTAACGGTATTTGGCTTTCGGGAACAGTAGGTTGTTGTCCACCGTGGTGGGGCTGCCACCTCAGGTATAGCTTCCGGTGGAGCAGTAATTAATAGTCAGCCGCTGGTTGCCAGAACAGACGCTGTTTCAGCCGCATCTTCTTGGGGAACAGACGCTCGAGACGCAATCTAGCTGAAGTCAGAAGGACAACAGTGCCCAGGCTGCACTAGCTAAGCACACAGCTCTTAGCTGGCGGTCTTTGTCTTCGCTTGACCCGTGAAAGCATGAGGTAAGAACTTGTGAGAACCAAAGCAATGTTGGACGCTCTCCTTATCGACTCACCGTTTTGCAGACCTGAACGAGGCCCTTTGACATACATATCATTCGAGTCTGCTGAACAGGAATCCCTAACCCCGAACCTCTTCTTATCGGGAAGCTCAAGCAGAGTGAAATAAACGCCAGTACTACCTGAAGTATGTTTGTGAAAAGTCCGCTTATTCACTTTCAAGCGTAAATGACGGTAAATAGTCATAACAACAATGATCTTTAAACTATTGTGGACAAGGAGTTGAGGAGAGATATGACGAAGCCACACCGCGAATTTTCAAGATCACAAATTTGAAGAACAGAATGTCAGTTTGCAGAATGGGTCTCCAGAATGGTTCTCCAGATAGCCTAGTGGTTAAGGCTATGGATCGCCAATCCGGAGACGGCGGGTTCAATTCCCGTTCCGGTCGGGAAAATTTTCTCGACTCCCTGTGCATAGAGTATTAGGCAGGCCTAGTTCCAATGCGAACGTCGAGCCATAAAGAAGAAGAAGAAAAATGTCAGTTTGCGCGGGTGACAAATCGATCAACTTTTCAACGCAAACCGACTTTCGCTTCTTAAGACCTGTGCTCTTGAAAGTTTGCGGTGTGGCTTCGTCATATATTCACCTTAACGTTGGTACAAAGACTCTTCATCTACTTTTGCGACTCAGCTTTTCTAGTTCTGTTTGTTCAACCACGTCATATCCCTGGACAAATGAGCATACGAATTATCGGAATAGATTTACTGCTGCTGGCTGGTGCCACCATCACTAAAGAATAAACCGTGGTGCACAGCAGTATCCAGCAATTCGTAGCGTAGAATCTCGTCCAAACGATGATAGCACCAGAAAAAAAATATCCCAAGGAAACCTTTGAGACGAAACCCTTTTATGAAGCCACGCCACCAGCTCTCCATAGTAGGTAGAGTTGTGGAGTCCCTTAGTCGTCGGAAAGAAAAGTGTCCCCATTATGACACGATTACGACCGACCCAGGCGCGGTCGGTCGTCGGCAACTGAATGGAATGGATGATGTGGTTGCTTTACCAGAACCCGCTTTTAGACAGTGCGAAATGGTACTTTTCCACCGCTAGCTAACTGCTACTGTCTACGATGACGTCGACTGTCTTGCCATATCTCCCTGGAGGCACCCGAGCCCGGGACAGTGCAACTGCTTTGCAAAGGGGTGTGAAAGTGGTGTGCCCGCGCGCTGCCTTGGATGTGTCAGTCAGTGGCTCTTCACCAGAATTTCCGAGAAGCTACTTTGGCGCGCCAACGATGACGGTCCTTCTGCTCGCAGTACAAATAATGGTGGTAGCGTGGTAGGTACCACAGTGAAATTTTTCGGGGGATGCGATGCAGTAAGCTCCCATTGCATACGACACGGGGTGTGGGAGCTTCCATGGAATAATAACTCATTTGCGACGACGAGTGTGGTCTCTGGGTTGGTTCCCAATGTTGTTGGAGTGACGAGAGGGAAGAATAGGGATGCCCGGTGGTTCCAGGGGGAAACGCGATTCTGAGTGTGAAAAGTGTTTCACAAAATGGGTTGTTGCCCAAGGCCGAACTGCAATGGAGCTTGACACTTTGCAATTTGCATTTTTATGTGATGTCAGCTGGGAAAATAGGGACGGATATTTTGTAGCTGCTGCTCAGAAGAAGTGGAATTTAAGATTGCTAGGGCATGGCGTTTCGTAACTGGAATTGAAAAATATTATACACTTTCGAACGTTAATGCCCCCTTGTTAGCTTAATACGTATTTATTTATAAAACAAGCTTTTCCGATTAGCCCTTGCTCATTTCTCTCTAATTTCAACAAGGGTCTCCCAAAAATATTCGAAATTTATTTTAAGATGAATTTTAAGGTTTTTAACACAAATTTTCCAAAATTTATTTTAGGAGAAGGAACAATATAGCACAAGTTTCCTTCATTGATTTCTCCCTGATTTTCTTCATTGATCCATTCCTAAATTCGTTCCGGTATTTTGTCTGGGATTGCTTCAGGGATTGCTCCCAAAATTTCTTAAGGAGTATGTACCTTCCCGATTTATCCTGAAATTCCTTTAGGGATTTTTCTTAGTATTTCTATATAATTTTATCCTGGGTTTCCGTCCAAGATTTCAACAGGAATTTCTCCTGGGATTCAGGGATTCCTTCAGGAATGCCTGCAGGATTTTTTTTTGTTTAATTAACGACTTTTTAATCCAAAGGATCATTCGGGTCGGGCTTTATTTCAAATTCAACAATAATTACATATTCAATTTTTCATAATTTGCCAACTTTTTTTCCATCCGTCGTGAACGTCTACTATATACAGCTAGCCATCCTTCCACATCTTTTGGATCGGGATCAGTGTCGGTATCCGTACACGTTTCCATATCGCTGTCCTCTACTCTGTCAGTCACGCATTGTTTGTCGATCTGCTTCGTTGGTGTTCCCGTTTCTCGGCAAAGATCAGCTTTCTTCCGTGGTGGTGATCGCTCATTCTGTACAGTATCAATCTGCGGTTGTATTAACTGGGTCTGCTCTTTCTTCCGTTTCGCAGCATGTTGTGCGTCATCAGCTTTTGTCGTCGGCGTTGCGGTGCGAGTATTGCACAGTGGGTTGTTGTCTTTAGTTACTGGTTGTGTATTTTTTTTATTTCTTACACAAGATCTACCAGTATGTAGCGGTTTCCTACAGTACCTACACGATTTTGGCTGGTTGGTATAGGTAACCAGTGTTTGTTCTGTTTTGATGATGACAAATGAGTTAATGTGTTCTTTGAGCGTCATTGTTGCCACACGCACTCCAGAATAGATCCCGCTGCCGGCAAAATTTGTCCCCCATACACATTCTTTTACGTTATGCACTTCTCCGTACCGTTGAAGGTATGCAGCAATATCGTCATTCGTCACATTTTCGGAGAGGTCGTGTATCTTTACCTCTGTGCGTTGATCATCCATTGTCA
Organism: Aedes albopictus; assembly: GCF_035046485.1. Taxonomy (NCBI): domain Eukaryota; kingdom Metazoa; phylum Arthropoda; class Insecta; order Diptera; family Culicidae; genus Aedes; species Aedes albopictus. Next base: position 370,958,258 of record NC_085138.1, on the reverse strand, counting down.
GACAGACTTTGTAACGTATTCCGTCGACTTCCAATTCGGTACGATCGTTGTGTTGGTCAACCACTTGCAGAGCTGTAGGCAGATCTACACTAAGGTGGCCCACACTTATATGAAAAACAAAAATTTCGAAAAATGCGAAGTCTTACCTCCTCAATCAGTTGTTCTAGACTCCCAGAAGCTACGTTCAATATTTGAGCAAAATCGGATGAGCCTAAGGGGGTGCTCAAAACGCTTGAAGTTTGTATGGAAAAACTTGAGCAAATGTATGTAGAAATTTTAAGTTTTCGAATTTTGCTGCTAGGTGGCGCTGTAAGCGTTCAATAATCAAACCTTTTGATATTATTGTAGGTGACTATATGCCAAACAACTTTGTCGAAGACCGCAAAGTGATCCAACGTCTGTGAAAAAAGTTATACCCTAGGTAAAGTGAGGATAAACTTTATTGTTGTTTTTCCAATACATGTAAAGGAATAATATCAATAATGAAATCTCAATACTTTGCCTCACTTTGCCTAGGGTATAACTTTTTTCACAGCCGTCGGATCACTTCGCGGTCTTCGACAAAGTTCTTTGGCATATAGTCACCTACAATAATACCAAAGGGTTTGTTTATTGAACGAAAACCTAAAATTTCTGCATACATTTTGCCAAGTTTTCGCATACAAACTTCAAGCGTTTTGAGCGCTCCCTTACGCTCAACCGATTTTGCTCAAATTTTGAACGTAGCTTCTGGGAGTCCAAAACAACTGATTGAGGAGATAAGACTCGGCATTTTTCGAAATTTTGGTTTTTCATATAAGTGTGGGCCACCCTAATCTACACATTTGACATACACACAGTGATGTATGTGGCTCATCTGCAGTCGTTTCACTTGCCATTGTTGCAGTCCAACAGCTCGAAAAACGAAGTTGTGAACTTCCTCAAAACTTGGACGTTTCAGAAATTTAGAGAAGTCTACCTTGAAGGTATTCTCACGGTATGCAACTTGCACCATCACTTGCTTTAAACTGTAGCAAATTAAATTTGCTCAACGTGATAAGAGGGAATATTCCATACGCGGAGCGCAGTCCAATGACGTCTTAGCAGATAGAAAGCTTCGACACAACTGGCTGCAGGAATTCTCGAGAGATTCCTTCAAGAATTTGGACAATGGTGGCAATGGTGCTTCCGAGTGTTTGAATAGGAAATTTTTCAGCAATTGCATTAGACATTTAGGTATTTAGTATTTTCTCTGGTAATTCTCGCGGCATTGCTCATATTTAGATGTGTTTTTTAAGACTATCATTGCGTTCTCTATGTGTTCAACACAGTTCATCCCTTTGTTCATCCTAAAGCTTTTGTTTGCTATACAAATACATGTTGATTATTCAAAAAAATCCTCAAAACATGTATTGCCTTCTCCAATAAAGGCTTGAGAGATTTTGAAAGGAATTCTCAAAGAAATTTTTACAAAAATTCCTTGATCTAGAAGCTTTCATAAAATGCCGTGTTTTGTTTTTTTTTTGCTACATTTTTTTTCCAGGAAGTCAGTAGCAAATAGCCTACTAAATACGGCACTGCATTGTTTTGATTTTGTATGGGATTTTACCGTTTCGTGGCCTTGTTGTTTACAAAATTTCTGTATGAGTGAAAGAGAATGAGAGAATTTCATGCAGTGCCCTATACTCCTGGAATGTGGTCTGACGTACCTACCTACCTTGATATTGCTGATTGCAGCCCAAATTGGATTGACACAATAATGTGCACACACTTTCAAAATGTGATTGCAGCGCAGGATCACGTGTAAATCAAGGAATAAGTTCACCGAAGACGTCGATACGATCCGAGACAAATGTGTACCTTTGTCACACTTTTTAGGCATACCAAAAATAGTGTGATAGTTAAAATTGGGGTGTAATCTGCAATACCTTGTTGGCTACAATCAGGTTTCAGAAGGCAGACTCCAGAGCCTACAAAGTAACTTTACTCCAACGCCGACCGTGAAGTAGAGCATCATCTTCGGGAACATCGCCCATTCCTCCAGTTTCCCCGAACGTGTAGCGATCGCAGATCTTCTTCACCCGCATACAGCCAGCGCGTTCGCAGCCGTCCACGAACTCGCCGACCTCTACCTGGATCTCTTCTCAATATTGTTTTCGCTATTCTTTCTTCCGGCATTCGCACAACGTGTCCAACCCACTGAAGTCTGCCCTATTTTATACGTTTCACAATATTCGCATCTTTGTACACTTGGTACAACTCGTGTACTTCATGCGTCTACGCCATACTCCATTTTCTTGTTTCCCACCGAGAATTTCCGCAGCACTTTGCGTTCGAAAACTCCGAAAGCTTTTCAGTCTACCTCCTTGAACGTCCACGCCTCGTGACCGTAGAGGGCAACCGGAAGAATCAGCACCTCATATGCAAGTTACGGGACCAAAGCTGGTTACGCAATCCGTAAAAGGCAGGCTCTATTCGCAGCTGCAATACGCCTTTTCACTTCACGGGAAACGTTATTGTCACATGTCACTAGTATTCCGAAATAAACAAATTCTTCAATAACTTCAAACAATCCCCATAAATCACTACCTCAGCACTAACACCACTATGCCTACCTCTGTTTCTACACCCTACCATGTACTTCGTCTTGCTAGCGTCAATCGTCAAGCCTATCCTCGTTGTATCTCTCTCTTCAGAGGAGCATAAGCTTACTCCGTCATCCAAGGTCACAAACGAAGTAGACACTTCGTATGCGATCTGAATACATAATTTTGATCCATCCAGCGTTGCGCGTATCAGCCTAATAAGTTTCGACAGAAAACCATGTTCTGATGTTATCTGCCAAAGCTCATTTCTTTTTACTGAATCGTACGCCGCTAAAAAAAATCAATGAACAGATTGTGAGTCTGTATGTTATATTCCAGAAAATTATCTAGGATCATCCGCAGGTTAAACATTTGATCCGTCGTTGATCTTCTTCTTCTTCTTCTTCATATTCTTCTTCTTTATGGCTCTACGTTCCACTGGAACTTGGTTCTTCAACTTCTGTTCTTTGAGCATTTCCACAGTTATTGATGGAAGGGCTTTCTTTGCCTGCCATTGCATGAATTTGTACAATGTGTGGTAAGGACAATGATACACTATGCCCAGAGAGTCGAGAAAATTTTCCCGACCGGAACGGGAATCGAAGAAAAAAGTCTCACAAATAAAATATTCAGTTTCCATAAAGAAAGATATTTTTCGATTATTTAAAGTAATTTTCACTGGAATATTTTATCAAGAACTACGCACGGGCTTTCTTAATGCAAACATTTTAGTTCCAAATTTCTCAACAACACAGGTAGGTAATAATAAATAAGAAGCTTGATGTCAGAAAAAATGTTGTGCGAATGCCTTAATCGGTTTTTACTAGTTTTTGAAGATGGTATTTCTTAGACAACTTGTTGAGAAAGCGAATATTATAAAAAGTTAGATAAAATTTGTTATTAAGTGATAAATAATGTTGAAATTATTTAAAAAAAACACCTTTGTGCAAATGCAAATTTGAGGATCAATCAGAGGAATTTCCCACGGGCTTCCTTCCAATTTTTTTTTCCTGGGATTCCTTCATTTTTTCCTATCGGCAGCCCTACGCGGATTTTTCCAGGGATTCTTTCAGATATATATTATGTGGTTCCTTCAACGATTCTTCCTGAGATTCCTCTTTTTTTTTCAGGGATTTCTTCACCATTTCTACCAGGAATACATAGGGAATTCTACTCCATGCATTTAAATTCAAATATTCCTTCCTGGATTTCTCTCGAGAATCCTTCAGGAATTTCTCCCAGGAATCTGTCAATGATTATTCAAAAATTTGATTAGGAATTCTTTCGTGGATTTTTTCATAGATTCCTTTAAAGATTACTCCCATGATTCATTCAGTGACTCCTTCAAGAATGCCTCCAGGAAATTTCTCGCCTATTCTTTTAGGGGTTTTCTTAAAGGTTTTACCAGGAGATTCCCGCCGTAACCTTACCAGGATTTCATCTAGAATATTTCCTTGGAATTGATTACTGCAACCTGAACCGACTGCTACTCAAACTCAGCCGCTCTTGCTTCAAGGTGTGACCTTGCTGAATTAAAAAAAATGAATTTGAGCTAATGAGAGTGGGAAAGTAAGAAAAGAAGAGGAAAATTTTAGTAGTAAGTATAGTTATGCCATTCTACATTCATTTATTGAAACGTCTTTCAGCGAAATGTCCCACCCCCCATCAACGACGCAGTCCAAGAATACCATCGGGTGCGTGGAATTGTATTCACATAACGGTTAGTTAACACTCCCACTGCCATGCTATAAATCACTTACACCAACTGCCATGCCTCAAAACAGTGGGAACGGTATTTTTCAACTGCTATATCTCAGTCGTTTTTTAACCGATTTGCAAAATTTTGAAGCTATGAATTTTCCCAGCCTTTTAGATGAGTACAAAATTTTCAAACTATGAATTTGACCAAAGTTCTATTTTTGAGTACTCAAAAACTCGGAGCAAGTACCTTAAGAAATGCTGTTTTCCAGGAGCCATTCCGAAAGTAAATTAGTTTCCACGCATATTTTAATGTTGAATTGCCCATATTGATAAAGCAAAATTATTGCAAAGAAATATATGGAGATACTCAATATTTAAGACTATAAAATCTTCACAAAATTACGTATAATACAGAAAATTTGTATATTCGATTTGAACTTTGTATTCATCGCGACAACCCCTGTGTTTTATTGCTTGAAACCAATCACGTGCACATGAAAAACCCTTTTCCAAACGATTGTGAAAAGTGTGAATCTCAAAAACTACAAAATTTTCATAAAATCACGTATAATACAGGAAATTAGTATTTTCAGTTTGAACTTTACGTTAATCGCGACAATCGCCATGTTATATTGCTTGAAAACATTCACGTGTACATATGAATACATTTACAGATAAATGGGGACAAGTGTCATTCATAAAAACTACAAAATCTTCACAAAATTACGTATAATACAGAAAATTTGTATATTCAGTTTGAACTTAACATTCATCGCAACAACCCCTGTGTTTTATAGCTTGAAAACAATCACGTGTACATGAGAAAACTTTTTCAGAACGATAGTGTAAAATGTGTGTTTTAGGAATTACAACATTTTCACAAAATCACGTATAATACAGGAAATTTGTATTTTCAGTTTGAACTTCACGTCCATCGCGACAATCCTTGTGTTTATTGCTTGAAACCAATTACGTGCACATAAGGAAGCTTTTTCCAAACGATTTTGAAAAGTGTGAATCTTGGAAACTACAAAATTTTCATAAAATCACGTATAATACAGGAAATTTGTATTTTCAGTTTGAACTTTACGTTCATCGCGACAATCCCTATGTTATATTGCTTGAAAATAATCACGTGTACATAGGAATACATTTACAGATAAATGGGGACAAGTGTGAATAATAAAAATTACAAAATCTTCACAAAATTACGTATAATACAGAAAATTTGTATATTCGGTTTGAACTTTACATTCATCGTGACAACCCCTGTGTTTTATTGCTTAAAAACAATCACATGTACATGAGAAAACTTTTTCCGAACGATTGTGAAAAGTGTGTATTATAGGAACTACAACATTTTCACAAAATCACGTATATTACAGGTAATTTGTATTTTCAGTTTGAACTTCACGCCCATCACGACAACCCTTGTGTTCATTGCTTGAAAACAATCACGTGTACATTAGAAAACTTTTTCCAATCGATTGTGAAAAGTGTGTGTTTTAGTAACTATAAAACTTTCAGAAAATCACGTATAATACAGAGAATTCGTATTTTCAGTTCAAAATGTACGTTCATCGCGACAATCCTTGTGTTTTATTGCTTGAACACAATCACGTACACATAGGAAAACTTTTTCAAAGCATTTGTGAGAAGGGTGAATCATCAAAACTACAAAATCTTCACAAAATTACCTATAATACAGAAATGTTGTGTATTCGGATCGAACTTTACATTCATGACAATCGTTGTGTTATATTGTTTCAAAGCAATCACGTGAACATAAGAATAAATTTACAGATCACTGAGAAACATGGATTCCTACATTTTTTTTGTTCTAGGCATTCCTACACAAATTGTTTCAAGAATTGTTGAGAAAACTTTCCTTGGATTTCCTAAGTAATTCCTCGGACCTGGTTGATAGTTAAAGCACAGGCATTTCACCTTGAGGACCTGGGATAAAATCCCACTCCCGACAAAATGTGAGTTCTTCCTTCGGAAAAAAAGTAAAGCGTGGATCTCGAGATGAACTAGCCAAGGGCTAAAAATCTCGTTAATACAGATAAAAAAATAATTCCTCATGGGATTGCTTATGAGATTCCTTCAGGATTTCTTCAGGAATTCATCCTGAGATTATTATTTCTGAGTTTATTTCAGGAACAACTACAGGAATAATTTTAAAAATTCCTCCAAGAATTGCCCAGGAACTCTTTTAAGAATTTCTTTAGGACTTCCTCTTGGAATTCTTTAAGGAATTCCTCCAGGAATTAATCTAGTACTTTCTCCAGCAACTTTTTATGGATTCCCTTAGGAATGCCTCTTGAAATTGCTTCCAGGATTCATCCTGGGGTTTCTACAGGAACGCCTGCAGGGATTCCTTCAGGAACTGCTACAGGGATTCCTCCAAAAGTTCATCCACTCTTTCTAGAATTACTTCAGGATTTCTCCAAGAATTTCATCTGTGATTTATTCAGGAACTTATCATGGGATTCATCCACGAATTTGTTCAGGAATACCTCTAAGAATTCTTCCAGTGATTTCTCTGGGGATTGTTGCAGGGATTCCTCTAAAAACTCCTCCAAGAAATCCTTCTGAAATGCCTCTAATTTTTTTTATCATATTCCTCCAGGAATTCCTTCAGAACTGCTTCCAGGAATTCTTCTAGAGATTCCTCCAGGAGTTTCTCCAGAGATTCCTCCGGTAATCCCTACACGCTTTCATCTAGAACATCCTCCAGAAACTTCGCCAGGATTTTCTCCAAGGCTTCACTCGGGAATCCCTTCTGTGATTCTTTCTGGAACAACTTATTTTAAAAATTCCCCCAGTAACTCTTCTTAGGATTCCTTCAGGAATTTCTCCTTGTATTCTTTAAGGAACTCCTCCAGGTAGTTCAGTACTTCCTTCAGGAACTGTTTAGGGATTCCCTTGGGAATTCCTTGGGATTCTTCAGGAATTCCTCTAGGGTTTTCTTCAGGAACTGCTATAGGGATTCCTCCAAGAATTCCATCAGGAATTTCCCTAGGAATTCCTACAGGATTTCTTCCAGAAATTCTTCAAGGGATTCCTACAAGGGTTTTTCCAGAAACACCTACAGGAATTCCTCCAAAGATTTCTCCAGGAATTTATTCAAGAGTTCCTCCAAGAATTCCACTACGAATTCTCCTCGACATTCTTCCAGTCAGCAATTTCTCCAGGAATTTCTCCAGAAAATCCTTTAGGAATTTCTTCAAAAATTCTTGCAGGAAATTTTCCAGAAATACCTTAAGGTTTTTTTTTACGAATTCCTTCAGGATCGAATCGGTTCAGCGCCGCTTCTTACGTTTTGCTCTCCGTCGACTTCCATGGCAGGATCCGTTTAGATTACCGAGCTATGAGAGTAGATGTCGTTTGATCCAGTTGGAAACTCTCCAGGCGCGCCGAAATATCGCCAGGGCAATGTTTGTGGCTGACACAATTCGAGGAAGAACAGACTGCCCAGCAATTCTGGCGGCAGTTGATTTGAACGTCCGTCCAAGAGCGCTACGAAACAATTATATGCTGAGATTACCGCTCCAACGAACCGACTACGGCCAGAATATCGCTATTCATGGTGCTCTTCGAGTGTTCAATAGGGCAGCAACCGGTTTCGATTTTAATTTGTCTCGTGCAACAATCAGACGTAATTTTTCTGTGATATTTTGTACAAATGCTGACGAATAAGGATTTTGTGTTTGTGTTATCTGTTGTTATAGTTGGTAGTATCAAATAGTTTTAACCATCATTGGGACAAAGTTGTCTGTTGATGTAAAGTGAATAAATAAATAAATAAATAAATAAATAAATAAATAAATTTCTCCAGGAATTACTCCAAAGATTGTTTCAAGAATTGTTTCAATGATTCCTCCTGGGATTTCTCCAGGGCGTTTCTCAAGAATTCCTCCAGAAAATCCTTCGAAGATTCCTCCAGAAAATCGTCCAGAAATGCCTCTAAGAATCTTCTAGGGATTTCTTCAGAAATCCCTTCAGGATTTTTTCCAGGGATACTTTCAGGAATTCCTCTAAAAATTCCTCTAGGAGTTGCTTCAGAAATTCCTCCTGGGATTTCTCACAAATTTCTCTAAGGATTCCCCTAGGCATTAGTTCAGTAATTCCTTCGAAAATTTCTCCAGGAATCCCTTCAGAAATTCCTCTAGAAAATCCTTCAGGAATTTCAAAAGCGATTTTTGCAGGAAAATAAATTTCCCAGATTTCCTTTAGAGATATCTTCAAAAATTCAACCAGTAATTCTTTCAAGAATTTCTCTAGAGATTCATCCAGGCATTCCTTCAAGGATTCCTCCAACACTTCTCACAGGAATACTTCAAGAAATTCCTCCAGGCATTCCTTCAGGATTTTATCAAGGAATTTCTCCAGGAACTCCTCCGGGAATAACTCCAGGAATTTCTTCAGGAATTCTTCCAGGAAATGCTCCTGGACATCTTGCAGATTTCAGATTTTTCCAGAGATTCTTCCAGGAAATTCTTCGAAAATTCCTCCAGGAAATCCTTCTAAGATTCATCCAGGAAATCCTCCGGAAATTCCTTCTCAAGGGATTTTTCTAGAAATTTCTCCAGAAATTCCTTCCAGATTTCCTCTGGATATTTCACCAGGAGTTGCTCCAAGAGTTCCATCAGGTATTTATCCAGGAATTGCTACTGGGTCTCATCCAAGAATTCCTCAGGGGGCTACGCCAGGAATTCATTTAAAAGTTGCTCCATGCATTTCTTCAGGATTCTCTCTAGAGATTTTATTCAGGAATTGCTTCAGAGATTCCTCCAGGAATTCTTGCACGGATTACTCCAAGAATTATTTCAGAGGTTCCTTCAGTAATTCCTTAAGAGATTTCTTCAAAAACTTTTCTGGGGATCCCTCCCAGAATTTTTTTTAAGAAATTGCTCCAAGGAACCCTCATGAAATTTATCTAGGATTTCTTCTAGGAATTCCTCAAGAGATTTCTTCACAAACTTCTGGAAGGACTCCTCCCAGAGTTTATCCAATAATTCCCCTTGGTATACTTTTAGATAATACTCCAGGGATTCCTTCGGAAATTCCTACGGGATTTTTCCTGGAAGTCTTCCAGGGATTGCTCGTAGAATTCTTCCAGAGATTGCTCCAGAAAATCTACAAGTGATATCTTCAGAAATTCCTCTCAGGTTCTTTTCACAAATGTAGTAAGAAGTTCCATCAATCATCTTTTCCAGGAATGTACCCAAGAATTTATCCAGGATTACCTGATATTTTTTTTATTATTTCAACAATTTCTGGAGGAATTTGTGCAGCGAATAGTATTGGAAGATAATTTAATAAAGATGCATACAAGAACCAGGAAATTATCCAAGGATTCTTTCAGTAATCCCTCCAGCAGTTTCTTCAGAAGTTTGCTCAGCGATTCCATTAGTAATTCTTACAATAAGCGAGACTATTAGTCCTCCAGGGAATCTTCCAAGCAACACACATGTCACAAAAGAGTCACGGCAGGGCAGGTTTTGGATTATGCAGAAGTCACAGTGACTTACTATAAACATCAAGATACTTACATGCTAAAAGTGCTGTCATGCATTTCTCCAGGGAATCCTTCAGGAATTCACCCAGAAAAGACTCTTTCGGAATTCTCCCATGAATTCATCCCGAAATTTCTTTCAAAAATACACCAGGAATTCCTCCAGGAAATTTGTCTCAAATTCTTCCAACTATTTCTTTTTAAATAAACTCTAGGATTTTTTAAATTCTTCTAAGGATCCTTCTGGAATTACGTTCATTGACATTTCTGTAGGATTATTCTCTGACATGAGTGCATGTAGTATGTGGGTACATAATATCACCTTTAGAAAGATTCCAGCAAGGATGTACTCGGAACAATTCAACTGAAGGTTATTTCAAAATAATTATACAAAGAGGATGCCGCTACGAACGTTGTGTTTTCACCAAAAATAAAAAAATCTGTATTTTACGTGATTTTGTAAAGATATTGTAGTTCTAATAGTTCCACCTTCTCACAGCTATCATTACCATTATTAAGCAACAATTCAGCAAGCTTGCTTGTTAGTGACTTGCAATTGTTAGTTGGGAATCATTCTGAGAATGTATTCTTATGTACATGATTATTTTCAAGCAAAATAGCAATAAGGTTGTCACGATCAATGCTATGAGCTTGAACTTAAAATACATTTATCTTGCATTATACGTACTCAATGGTATCTCGTTAAATTTAAAGAATTTGCGATTAAAATCAAAATGTAAGTGTATGAAAACAGTTATTTATGTAATGTTCTACTAATGTTCATGAAATTCAAAAATGTATACATGTTGAACAGGTGGGTTTGAGGTTAGGGAACTGCCACTGTACGTAATATCGTAAAGATTATACATTCAAAGTTTACAAACTTCTCAACATTATTCTGGAAAGTATTCTCATGCACACTTGATCGTCTTCAAACAATAAACCCCAGGGGTTGTTACGATGAATGTGAAGTTTAAACTGGAAAAACAAATTCTCTTTATTATTCGCAAGTTTGTGAATGTTTTGTAGTTTATAGGAATCAACACTCTTTCAATTGTTTGGGAATGTTGTTCTCATGTCCTTGTGATTGTTTTCAAAAAAATAAACACAGTGATTATCGCGATGAATGCTGAGTTCGAACCGCAAACACAAATTTCCTGTATTATACGTAAAATTGTGAAAACTGTACAGTTTTTATGATTCATACTTTTTCCTATCGCTGTGGAAATGTATTCTTATGTATGTATGTGATTGTTTTGAAGCAATGAAAGACATGGATTGTTGCAACGGCCGTGAAGTGTAAAACTGAAAATACAAATTTCCAGTATTTCACATAATTTTGTGTTTTTTTTTTCTTAGTTCCTAAGATTTACACATTTCACATTCGTTTTGAAAAAGTATTCTTATGTACATGCTGTTGTTCTCAAGCAATAAAACACAGGGGTTGATACGACAAATGTGAAGTTCAAACCGAATATACTTATTTTCTGTATTATACGTAATTTTGTGAAGATTTTGTATTTTTTACGATTCACACTTCTCACTTTCGCGTTGAAAAGTATTCCTATGTACACGTGATTGTTTTCAAGCAATAAACACAAGGGTTGTCGTGATAAACGTGAAGTTCAAACTGAAATTACAAATTTCCTGTATTATACGCGATTTTGTGAAAATATTGTAATTCCTAAGATACACACTTTTCACAATCGTTCGGAAAAAGTTTTCTCATGAACACTTGATTGTTTTCAAGCAATAAAACACAGGGGTTGTCGAGATGAATGTAAAGTTCAAACCGAATTTACAAATTTTCTGTATTGTACGTAATTTTGTGAAGATTTTGTAGTTTTTATGATTCACACTTGTCCCCATTTATCTGTAAATGTATTCTTATGCACACGTGATTGTTTTTAAGCAATATAACATGGGGATTGTCGCGATGAACGTAAAGTTCAATCTGAAAATACTAATTTCCTGTATTATACGTGATTTTATGAAAATTTTGTAGTTTCTAAGATACACACTTTTCACAATCGTTTGGAAAAAGATTTCTCATGTGCACGTGATTGGTTTCAAGCAATAAAACACAGGGGTTGTCCGCGATGAATACAAAGTTCAAATCGAATATACAAATTTTCTGTATTATACGTAATTTTGTGAAGATATTATAGTCTTAAATATTGAGTATCTCCATATATTTCTTTGCAATAATTTTGTTTTATTTATATGGGCAATTCAACATTAAAATATGCGTGGAAACTAATTTACATTCATAATGGCTCCAGAAAAACAGCATTTTTAAGTTACTTGCTCCAAGTTTTTGAGTACTAAAAAATAGAACTTTGGTCAAATCCATAATTTGAAAATTTTATATTCATCTAGAAGGCTGGGAAAATTCATAGCTTCAAAAATTTTGCAAATCGGATGAAAAACGGCTGAGTTACATCAAGTTGAAATTACCGTTCCCACTGTTTGGGAGGCATGGCAGTGGGAGTGTTAACGAGAAGTGCAGGGAGGTATTGTGGGAACAGAAAGCAAAACAGTGGCTTTGAATCAGGACAAACTAATTGGAGAGCAATGTAGCTTCTGGGGGTTTGATTAGGCATTTTCTTTATACTTTTATTAAGTATTTCCTTTGGGTATTCTCGTGGAATGACTTCTATCTAGATATTTTTTCAAGAATATCTAACTCATTACTTTCAGACAATACTTGGAATTTTCTTAAAATTTTTCATCTGTTCACCGTAAAGTTTTTCAACAGTTTGTTACACAAATACATGTTGATTATTTTAAAAATGCCTCAAAACATGTATTGCCTTTTCCCATTGTCTTCTCCTGGCTCCTATTGATTTATATCGTTTTTTTTTTTCTCTCTTCGTTTTTTCCAGGAAGCCAGTAACGTTTGGCCTATTTTCCTGGAATGCGGTCTAACGTAGATATTCCTCCAAGAACGTCCTACGAATTTAGTTAACCTTTAAGGACAAAAGTCTTGAAATCCCACTTCAACATTGCATCAAAACTTCAAACGCACAAATCTCAAGAAACAAGCTTCAAACAACAATGCATTTTATTATTCTGTTCTTGCTCACTTGTAATTAGCCTAAAATATGAAGCTCAGGTGCGCTGGTTCTGTTTACGAGGAGATTTGTGCCCTCGAAGTCGTAAGTAGGTGTCAAAGTCGGCCATTGTGGCCATTGTGTACAACGAGCGAGGTTTTTTGATAGTGTAATACTTTTTTCCAACGGTGCGCGTCCTGAATGGTTAAGAATTGTCATAGAATTGTTAGAATAGAACCAGAAAATCTGAATCTTCTGGTGCGTGAGTTGGATGTGGCTATTTTTGGCACATTTCTCGTAACAAACCTAAAAGATTATCAAATTCGAATAATTGGAAGTATAACAGTTCGAACATATAAATCGCTCTAACTTCATGCAGAATATTCAAACCTTTTTCAAATGTATACCACTTATAGATAGTTAGTCAACTCACATTGAAGACTGTGAAGACTGAACTTATGGCTGATTTCATCTATTCACTATGTATGTCCAGCGGAGTATTTTCTGGACCATATCTAAATTCAAATTTAGTCATCCACAGCACAACGTGGCTTTAGTTTCTGCCAACTGAGTATGCAAAAACTCTACGTGTGATGAATTATGCCAAAACCTCTTTCCATCGAGGTTAAGCCCGTGTGTGCGAAACACCAAATCTAGTGTTTCATAACACTAGTTTACAAAATAAAATGAAAGTCGTGAACTTCTGCCAACGACCAACATTTTTGAAGCACAATTTAGTGCTGATTTCTAAACCATGCTTTAAAAAAATTAAAGTAGAGCAGTTTTAGAGTTTAAGCTCAATATCGAGTTTTACAACTTTTAAAAATATTAAATTTACTAAAATTCAAATATCTTGCGTTTTGTTCAACCAATTTCAAATCTTTTTCCAGAAATTAAAAGCTGAATACAATACCATTTGATCATCTAAATGCAGGTTTTGCGTCAGATTGATGAAATTCAAGATATTGGCGAGTTTTAGGGACGATCTTCTTAAATTTTAGCCAAATTTCCAAAAATATATGAAGAAATGTATTTTTTTCAATAAGAAAAAAACAATCTAAAAATTGTTTTTTAACGTTTATTTTACATATCATATGTAGGCAAGTTACAGTAAAAAATTCAGCTCAATCGGAGCATTGATTACGAAGAATGAGATGTGTGAAGTGAGCGACGTTGCTTAAAAATAGAACAAAAATCGATTTCATATCATTAACCTTGTATGAAAAGTCGAAAATATTTCCGCTCTACTGTAATTTTTTTCCTTCGCGTTTTCGAACTCAGGGCATGATTCTATACCAAAAATGATCATCAGCTTACCGAGTTCAAAAATGCTGTAAACTAGTGTAATTAATAGATGACGTCTCACCGGGTTTCAAATTTATCTGCTATCGTTTATAAGACAACCGCCTCCACAGCAAAAGATTATTGTTGCCGACCATTTGAAGCCACCAGATCAAATAACACTCCACGTTGATACCGCCACCGATGCGACGTCATTCGGTATAGACAGAGGGATCAGGACGGGTGGTGGTGGATAGTTTGCATGCGCTGCCAATATTTGTGACCATTATTTAAAAGAGGCGAGAGGCAACACTGGTCGTACCGCCGCCGCGCCACCAATGATCGACGGCGGCGGTACGGAACGGAATGGACGACAATGATTGTGCCTGCCCGGTGTCAAATATTTGCACCACGCGTATCAATATTGAGCTGCCTAAATAGGCACGTTTGATTAATCCGTGGGAATTTCCGGGACTTTGTGTACAGATGAACATGTTGTGACTGGCGACGGGGATTTCATAAATAGCTTTCTATATGTGACAATAGGATTATGAAACAAACTTTGTGGAATTATAACAACGTATTGTTGAAACGGATGTTCAGTTCAATCAACGTACACCAAAGCCTCCATTTAGGTAACGAGTTGGGACTGCCTAATTAGAATTGTAACCTAAATGGATTCAGTTCATTACCAAAATGGATTTGAAGATAACAAAGAAATTGAAGAAAGGCGAGTGACCGGGAGATTTGAAGGGGGCACGCGGGGTTTCAGAGGGATTTCATGGTAGTTTCAGGAGGGGGGGGGGGTCGGAGGCGTTGCACCGGGGGGGGGGGGTCTTGATGGGTATTTTCGGGGAGTTTCGAAGGGTCTCAGTTGCGTTACCTGGGGTCCGAGGGAGTTTAGGGGGATTTCGAGGGCATTTCAGATAGCTTCAGATGATTTTTGACGAGTTTCAGAGACATTACTCAGGCGTTACTTAGGCGTTTTTGGGGGTTTCTGAGGGTCTCAGGTGCATTACATGGATTCCGAGGGGGTTTTAGGGGGATTTCGAAGGCATTTCAGAAAGCTTAAGAGAATTGTTGACGAGTTTCAGAGGCGTTACTCAGACGTTACGTAGGCGCTTTCGGTGGTTTCTGAGAGTCGAAGGTGCATTACATATGGTCCGAGTAGGTTTTAGGGGGATTTCGAATGCCTTTCAGACAGCTTCAGACAATTTTTGGCGAGTTTCAGAGGCTTTACTCAGGCGTTACGTAGACGTTTATGGGGTTTTCTGAGGGTCTCAGGTGCGTTACATGGGGTCCGAGGGGGTTTTAGAGGGATTTCGAAGGCATTTCAGAAACCTTAAGAGGATTTTTGGCGAGTTTCAGAGGCGTTTTTAATGGTTTCTGAGAGCCTGAGGTATGTTACATGGGGTCTGGGGGGTTTCGAGGGTATTTCAGACTGCTTCAGATGCTTTTTGGCGAGTTTCAGAGGCGTTACGTAGGCGTTTTCGGTGGTTTCTGAGAGTCTATATGTGGTCCGAGTAGGTTTTAGGGGGTTTTCGAAGGCCTTTCAGACAGCTTCAGACGATTTTTGGCGAATTTCAGAGGCTTTACTCAGGCGTTACGTAGACGTTTACAGGGGTTTCAGAGGGTCTCAGGTCCGTTACATGGGTCCGAGGGGGTTTTAGGGGGATTTCGAAGGCATTTCAGAAAACTTAAGAGGATTTTTGGCGTGTTTTAGACGTTTTCGGGAGTTTCGAAGGGTCTCAGGGGTGTTACCGGGGATTTTGAGGGGGGTTAAGGGGGCCTACAGTTTCTGAAATACATTTTGGATCACAGTTCGGCGCTTTAACCCCTTCGGGACGACTTTTTTTCACCTACCTCGCCGCTGTACAACCGCCCTGAAAGGGTTAAAGCGTTTCTTAAACATTTCAGGGAGTTTCAGAAGAGATTCAAGATGTTCCTGCCTGTTAACGATTGTAGCTCCGATAACCTATACTCGAGGGAGCTCTTAGAGATTCTTAAGCTAACATTGAACTTGCCACTTGTCAACACAAAGTTGCATTAGTCATGCTTGCACAGGACTTTTATTCAATCATTTAAGCACACAAGTTATGTATGTAGATGCGATGACTTATGCTCAAGAAAGTTCTTAAGAAACTTGGCAATGGGTTGTCCCACTTTTAACGGAAACTGAGTAAGAAAACAAAGGATTTTTCGATTTCTGAGTAAGACCAACTCAGTCACTGAGTAGAAATTTTTCCCTGTGTACCACAGTCTATCACATACATTCATCGATAGGTTCGATCCGGCACCAAACCGCCTCGTCCCATATCGAATGACCGACCGGGCATATTTAAAATGTGAATCACTGCAACCATTTTTTTTCACTCCCGGCGGATTCTCTTCTTCCACATTATTGTAGGTTACTCGGTTTCGTCCCATATTTGGCATTCCCGTCATCATCGGATGGGTTGAGTTGGGTTGGGTTGGGTACTGCTGTTTCTGCTTCCGCTCTCAGTGTAGAGACAGAACCAGGAATTATAATGTGTAACAGTGCAGTGGCAAACGCGGTTCCAACAAACTGGCAGCCTGTCGGTCGGTCGGAGAACATTTCCCGGGAACAATAACTCCGGGGCGAAAGAAAAATTTATATTTAACACCCAATTTTCGACGTCATTTTGTAATGGATACTTTAGCAGCTAGTCGTGTGGTGGAAGCAAACTGGCGTCGACGACGACGACGACGACGGCAGGCATCGAATGGAAGTAGATCGCTTTCAGCGATATTGTTGGGTGCATCGCTGCACGAAATCGGAGTGCTGCTTGCTGCTTTTGCTGTATGCTGGGTGCTGCTGATGCATAGTTTATACTTTATAGAAAGTGGTGCAGCGATTCCCCGAATAAGCGCCATCCATGATTGGCCTAGCACCAACCAGAGGCGAGTCCGCTGATGTGATGCGATGAAATGGGAATTTGACGCGATGTGAAACGGGAGAACATTTCAAGTTGACGTAATTTGCGTGATTCGAAATGGGGAGTGATCATGTTTCCAAAACAATTTTTACGGAAAATGCATTCGGTTTGCGGTTCTTAGATCACAGATACTCAGATTCTTGGATAGTTAGGTGTCCTAATATGCCCAATATACAAGAACAAGCATAGGCTAAAGTGGGTTGGTTACTGATGGATTATCCTTGTAAATTCGGCGTACAATCTATTGACGCGTGTCCTGTTCCAGTCTAAGACCTCATTCGGCGGCGAATGCCAGGCTGGTTTGTCGAGTACCGACCAACTGTTAAAACTGCGGGAAAATTCTAGATACATTTCCGAAGAATAGCTTGCAGACTCACCATCTTCTTATTGGCGAGACATCTCCACTGGAACAAAGCGCGTTTCTCAATTTAGTGTTCAATCACAGTTATTAACTGAGAGCATCCTCTGCCGATGACCATTTTGCATGTGTATATCGCGTGGCAGGCACGAATTTACTCTATGCCGAAGGTAGTCAAGAAAATTTCCTTTACGAAAAGATCCTGGACCGACCGGGAATCGAACCCCGCATCCTCAGCATGGTATTGCTGAATATGGACCCCTCGCTCGCAGATTCACCAACTGTTCATTGATTTCAAAGCAGATATTGTCAGAACATAGTTTTCCGGCGAAACTAATGAGGCTAATACGTACTATGCTTAACCCTCTAATATCCAGCCCCGCCTTTAGATGGGGTATAGTTTGAGCATTTTCGTAATTTTTGTTTTGTGGACAATCAAAATTTAAAAAAATGGATGTTTTAGTCACTTTTCAGAGTCATCGTTTATTTTGTATTAAATCGCCACAATTAACATACATTAAATTTTTCTTAAATTATTCTAACAAAGTAAAATAGTTTAAGGGAGTCGAATACACTCTACAATTATTTTCCTTATAATTACACGGAAAATAAAGTTTTCCATGAAAAAAAATTAAAATAAAAATATTTCAATGATCATAAAATCTCAAAATGTTTTCGTCTCAAAAAATCCGTATGTCAAATAGGCTTCCAGGAAAAATCGATTAGTGTGGGGATGTTACAAAATAAAAATTAGAAAAATCAAAAACCGAAATTCACAAAATCGAGAATTAAAAAGAATCATCTTCCAAAGCATGTTTAAATCGATTTTAGATGACGAAAAATGATATTTAGATCAAAATAAAAAATTTGGGTATTAGAGGGCTAATAGATAAAAACCAAGTATTCGAATCGTGGATGAAGTGTCTACCCCGTTTGTGACCTTGGACGGATGGAAGGTATGCAATCGAAGGAGCGATTAAAAGGTCTGGTGTGTAGAGTAATGGTACTCTATTCTCTTGGCGCATGCTCATCGATTTTTTGAACGATATTGATCTCGTTGGCATCGATCGTAGGACAGTGGAGAAAGCTTATACCGTTCTGAAGAGGTAAACATTTCCCGTGAAGTTAAAAAGGTTCATTGCTGCTCATAGGGTCTTTTACAGACTACGTATTCAGCTTAGGTCCCGTAACTTTCAAATGCAAACGAGATTCGCTCTGTATAAGATGCTGATTCTTCCGGTGGTCTGCTACTGTCACGAGACGGGAAGTGGACGTTAAAGGAGGTAAACCGAGAAGCTTTCGGATGTTTTGAGAGCAAAGATTGTAAGTCATTGCTCAGAAAGCCATTCCCCAGAACAACATTCCTCAGAATGAGCGATAAATTTGTGAAAAAAACTAGGGGTGGGTAATGTCTGAGACATAACCGCAATGTTGACGTAGGACAAAGGCTGGAATGAGGTTCCGACTTTTATGTATTAAAATGGGCCTTTTCATTTGAAGTCATAAATCAGCTGATTTTTCGGGTCATTGTTCGTAATAAATGCATAACGGGCATATCACATAAGAGGCCTATACAATGTATGCTGACAAAATTCAAATCGGCGGAGTGATGTGTTGATTAAAGTTGTTATGTGATCCATTTCACTGAACGCATTCATAAGATGTTAATTAGTTAAACCTTCCGTAACTCGCGCGGTTGGCCATCACTTGAGGGTTGAGCATTATTTCATTTTGAAGATAAATGTTCAACCGTTGTTTGAAAAAATTTTCGTAGAAAGGATAAAATGATTATAATATTGAAAGGCGTTAAGCCATAGCTTCCCAAATATCATATTGCGATCGCAACAATCATGAAAATAACTAGAATTGACGCTATGAAATGAACAGATAGCGCCACCGTAGTCATGTGTATTTGACACAACTCAATTGCTGTTAACGAAATTTTAGATAATTTTGATTGTAGTTTCGTGAAATATTCTAGATTCGACAATACGTTGTAAACTTACGCGAAGAACAACTAGAGGCCGGCTATACGGTTGCTAAGTTTTCAGTCTGTCGCTTTTAATTATCCGAAAATTATCCGATTCATAACTCTGGAGGAATAATTTTCACTGGTCCTGAAAAGGACCTTTTAAATAACAGAAGATTTCGGCAAGACAATTGAAAATTATCCGCATTGAATGCTGGAAGCCATCGAAAACTGTTACCGCTTACTGCCGTGGATGAGATTCCTGGTTCTATCAGCTAAATAGCCGAGAGTCGTCGCAGGATTGGTGCGCAGCCGCGGAGATGACATCCACTCCCTTTGACTGATCCAACGAAAATGACGGAAGAAAACAGAGGTCACTGCTTTTATTCCCCTAGATTAGCAGATTAGGCTCCTCCCATTTGGCTGGCTTTCCAGGTTATTTCGTTTGCATGACCCGCCCGAATGCTCCAGACGCATCAAGCAACTAATCAACCGAGAAATGAACAAATTTTCATTGAACGGATAGAGTAACCAAAATATTGGATAATTTCTGATCAGTTTAATTCGAAAAATGTTTAAACTTAATTTTAATTAAACAATGTTTCACGCAAAATAGTCCGGATAGAATAATGCGTTGTTAAATTCCGGGTGGAACCATTAGGCCATTAGTGACCGGCTTCATCATTATTGCTGGGCCACCAAGTATTCAATCTTTCATTTTTCAGTTGCACCACACTTTTCTTGTTCGCTGGAATGAAATTAGCTGATGCACAAACTCTTAAGGAATAATTAACGGTGGTCCTGAACAAGACCGTTTGATTAATTGACGATTTTAGGAACGAAATGGCATGAATTCACCATGTCACGCAATGCGTGTTGGTTTTCTCCGTGCTGAATGATAAACGCCACCGAAAACTGGACCGCCGCTTACTGCCGTGGATTAGAATAATGACCAGTTTCACTATTGCTGGCAACGATGCTCTGTCTTTAGCTTTTTGGTTGCACTACATCTCGATCGATGTTGGAAGTTATCCAATTAACTCTTGAGGAATCATTTTCGATGGTCCTAAAAAGGACCGGTTTAAATAATGGACGATTTTGATGCATTCACCATGCCACGCAATGCGTGTTGGTTTTCTCTGTGGAGAATGCTGGACGCCGTCGAAAATTGGCCCACTGCTCCGCTGCCATGGATGCGATTCCTGGTGCTATCATCAGCACGATAGCCTAGAGTAGTTGCTGGGTTGGTGTGCTGCTGCCTTGCTGGAGGTGACATCCACCTCCAACCTCCTTGACTGATCCAACGAAAATGACGAAAGAAAACAGAGAACACTGCTTTTATACCCCTAGATTAGCAGATGAAGCTCCTCCCATTTGGCTGGCTTTGCAGTTTATTCCGTTTCCATGACCCGTCCCGCATGCTCCAGACGTTTCAAACGATTAATCAACCAAGAAATGAGAAAAATTTCATTGAACGGCTGAAGTAATAAAAATATTGGATGGTTGCACCACACTTTTCTTGTTCGATGGAATGCAATTATCAGATTCACAACTCTTGAGGAATAATTTATGGTGGTCCTGTTAAGGACAAACGTCTTGAAATCCCGCTTCTACAGTGCATCAGATCTTTAGATGCACAAATCTCAAGAAGCAAGCTTCAAACAGCAGTGCATTTTATTATTCTGTCCTTGCTCACTTGTAATAAGCTTAAAATAAGAAACTCAGGTGTGCTGGTTTTGTTTACGAAGAGATTTGTGCGCTCGAAATCGTGAGTAGGTGCTAAAGTCGGCCATTGTGGCGGCCATTTTGGGATTCTAACAAGTCTGTCCTTAAGGACCGTTTGATTAATTGACGATTTTAAGAAGGAAGTGCCATGAATTCACCATGCCACGCAAGGCGTGTTGGTTTTCTCAAGTGCTGAATGATGGACGCCACCTGAAACTGCCCCGCCGCTTGCTGCCGGCTTCACTCTTGCTGGCAACGAAGCTCTGTCCTTTACTTGTTGGTTGCACTACACCCTTCTCGATCGAGGGTGGAAATTTCTCCAATTAACTCTTGAGGAATCACTTTCGATGGTCCTGAAAAGGACCGTTTGAATAATGGACGAATTTGATGAAGTCATCATGCCACGCAATGCGTGTTGGATTTCTCCGCGCTCAATACTAGGCGCCGTCGAAAACTGGCCCGCCGCTTGCTGCCGTGGATGAGATTCCTGGTGCTATCAGCCGAGAGTCATCGCAGTCGATATGCGGCTGCTTGCTGGAGATGACATTCTACCTCCTTGGCCGATCCAACGAAAATGAAGACAGAAAACAGAGGGCACAGCTTTTATACCCCTAGATTAGCATATGAAGCTCCTCCCATTCAGCTGGCTTTTCAGTTAATTTCGTTTGCAGGACCCGCCCCTCATGCTCCAGACGCATCAAACGATTAATCAACCGAGAAATGAGAAAATTTTCATTGAACGGATAATGTAACCAAAATATTAGATGATTTAGATCACGGATTCCCAACCGGTGGTCCGCGGCCCCCTGGGGGGCCGTGAAGCCAGTCTAGGGGGCCGCGATGTTACCAAAAAAAATGTTAAATTTTTATTCTATTTTGTGCAAATATACCAATTTTTAATTTTGTATACCGCCACCCCCAAAAGCCACAATTTGAGGGACAAATTTTCAGTATAAAACGCCTTCAGAAGAAAAAATTTTCGGCTGCGCCGCTATTTTTCAGCAACGTCTCAAATTGAATGTTCATGACATCATTTTTACGAAATGTGAGTGTCGAATAAAAAAAAAACAGTATCATTGATCGTCAAAAATCCCTCTCACACTAAATTTATGGCTACGTCACTGTACCCAAAAAACTCGGTTTCGTTCGTTTAATTCATATTTATAATCTAAAAATTTTCATTGGGTCGCAGATGTTTTGACAATAATTGGCCAAACATTTCAATAGGTCCTATCTGCATTTGAGAGGCTCTCTTTGTTTACTTTCTCTTTCAATTATTGCAATGTAATGGTACACTTTTCAACTAGTTTTGCAGTACAAATCGAAAGACGATTGTTTTGACCATCGTTCAATGCAAGAAGACAATCATAATACAAATAAACAGCTGAGATATTAACGAAAGAGAGGGAAACCAAAGAGAGCCTATCTTCTGCAGATAGGACCTTTAGACATGTTTGGCCTGATATTCTTAAAGGGGGTCGCCACCTCAAAAAGGTTGGGAACCCCTGATTTAGATCATTTTAATTTGAAAAATGTTAGAATTGAAAAAAATTTCACGTAAAATGGTCCGGACATGATAATGCGTTGCCAAAGTCCGGGTGGAACAATTAGGCGTCATGATTGTTGCTGGCTGAGTCACCAAGCATTCAATCATTCACTTTTCGGTTGTACTACACTTTTCCCGTTCGTTGGAATGAAATTATCCGATTCACAGCTCTTGAGAAATCATTTTCGATGGTCCTAAAAAGGATCGTTTGGATAATGGATAATTTTAGGAAGAAAATTAAATGAATTCGCTATGCCACTATGCGTGTTGGTTTTCTCCGAACTAAATGCTGAACGCCGTCGAAAACTCGCCCGCCGCTTGCTGCCGTGGATGCGATTAATGACCGGCTTCACTCTTGCTGAGAAACGATGCTCTGTCTTAACTTTGCACTACACCTTTCTCGATCGAGGGTGGAAATTTATCCAATTAACTCTTGAGAAATCATATTCGATGGTCCTGAAAAGGACCGTTTGAATAATGGACGATTTTGATGAATAACACAAGTTTACAAAATAAAACGAAAGTCGTAAACTTCTGTCAACGACCAAAATTTTTAAAGCACAATTTAGCGCTGATTTCGAAACCGACCTTCAAAAAATTTGAAGTAGAACAGTTTTTGAGTTTTAGCTCAATATCGAGCATTACAACTTTTCAAAATATGCAATTTACTTAAATTCAAATATACTGCGTTTTGTTCAACCAATTTTAAATCATTTTCCATAAATTAAAAGCTGAATACAATACCATTCGATCATCTGAATACAGGTTGTGCGTCAGATTGCTAAAATTCAAGATATTGGCGATATCACTTGGATACATATGACCGACTGGTTTAGCTCACTTCTATGCAGTGTTTGTAAAATAATGTGATAGTAATTCGATAATAATTGGCTTTTGTGGGCGCAATAATGCATACAATTATGCGAATAGTTAATATTTATCACTTCGCAGAAGAAAATGGGGTTCTAAATGACATACAAAAACTGATATTATTGTTTTAGCGCCAAAAATAGGTTCTAGTAAGATTAAGAACCCCTGCTAAGGATACTCGACGATACAGCCGAAAACATTAGGATATTCAACTAATAGTAATACATATTGAACCTAGTGGGGTTCGGTTTGCATCCGTTTGCATCCAAGATAGTTATTGAACCATGAAAAACGGCTATTTTTTACTCAAAAATAGCCATAACTAACCCTATCGACATTTTAGAACCCTATTCACTTCCACAAAGTTGTTTATTTTGACATTTCACATAACTTTGTAGAACATTGTAACTTTCTAAAACTGCGCGTTTTCGAAATATATGAATAAAACGATTTTTGGGGGGTCATTCATAAAATACGTCTGTATGTTGAAACAATGAAGAGATAGAGGGTTGGTGTCTTCGGCAAAGATATTTGTATTGAGCATATCTACAAGACACCATATTGGAAAAACGTCAAACAAAAAAGTTGGATTTTACAGCGCCGCCAGTGGCAAAGTTGCGAACTAAAACTAAACGCCATTGGATGCGCCCTATTTTTATAAAATTTTCATCCGAAGACACCATGCTGATAAAATCACGTTCAAAGACGCTACTGAAAAAAGTTCACGTTTTTGGCCAATCGTCCCACCGTGCATTCGTTGTACAGTGACCCCACACCGATGAATCACCTTAATTTTGTACACTATTTATGAATCACCATGTTGATCAAATGAGTGATCCATAAACTGTGGTCATTTTTGCCGATTCATAAATGGGGTCACTGTTTATCATCCTCCGAAACGCTTCCATCGATATTAGTAAGTAGCATGTCGAAACTCTCATCTTCACGTATAGAATCTGTCAACCGGTCCGAAGCATCAGGTAGTACATCTGATATTTCACGTGATCTGCTATTGCTATTCATTTGCCGCGATGAGTTTGGGGCATTTGGAGTTGAGTGTCGTATCCCAGCATCCACATTAAAAGCTCCATGTGAAGCAAGAACCAACCGCATGGATTCTACTTTGTTCTTTAACTCTTCGACGTCAGGTTAAAGGGGGCATTTTGGCACCGATACTGATTCGGCGATTGAACATTTTTTGTTTTCACCTCGTTATTTTCTCCATTGAACGAATTCGACCACGCACTCATCACAGAGCCACATATTGTTTTTGTTCGGCGGTGATACCGAAGCAAGCTCGACATTATTCAACCCGACACAAGCGGCATGGTGTACAGCAGCACACAACCCGTTGCAATAAATGTACGAGTGATCTTTTGTTATCACTGGTAAACGACACTTTTTGCAATCCATGTTTGATCGAACTATATGTTTTCAATTATATCGTCAAAAATGATACACGATTTTCAATTTCAATTACGGAAAAGCGCGGGCAGACGATGGCCGTATTTCGATAATATTTTAGATAATTATCAACATCAATTTCATCGGAAAATTGAAAATGCAATAAGCGGTATACTGCATCCGCCTAAAGAGACAACAACCGACAGGATCGGAATTAATGGAAAGATATTAAGAGTTTGGATATGTACGTTCAACATCATGCGGTTCATGTTTCTTAAAATTGTAAATTTGAATTTAGCAATTTCCTTTTACACAATTATTGCCACTGTTCAAAAGTTTGAATAGGACAACAACGTGTACAACCAGTCAGCTAAGCTAAGCTATGCTAAGCTAAGGCGCCATCCACAAATTACGTAACGCTCTAGGGGGAGGGGAGAGTACGACCAAGCGTTACGGTCCATACAAAAATTTTAGGATTTTCATACAAAAAAGCGTTACGGAGGGGGGAGGGGGGTCGAAAATTGTGGATTTTAGCGTTACATAATAAATGGACGCTGCCTAATTCACAATTAGTAACGTACGCTTTTCACCAACGGTCAAAATATTGCAAACCATGCTAGTTTCGCGCTTCATTATTTCAGGTACACAATCCAATGGACCCGTATAAACAAAACGCCGGATTCTAAAAATCGCATAGCTCGAGAGTACCTACAGTATATTTAATTCGATGCAAGCACCCTAATTAACTCACGTCTCGCATGAAGTCCATGGCGCAAAGTTAACACAACCACGCGCGGGCTTCCAAACATTACTACAATGCCATTATAACTACCACCACCGCCTCCGCCCACTAACCCTACTGGCAAACTCATCTCGACTGGCTACAGCAGCTCATCAGCTAATCAATCCGAACCGTGGTAGCTTTTCCAAAATCCAGCCCACAACACAACCTGATTAACAAGTGTATCAGTTCAAACACCGAGTTTGGTATTCTCCGGGGTGCTTCGGTTCCCTTTCGCCCTTACTCCAGCAGCTGCAACTGTTTGCCCGAAATGGTGGTGCCGTCCTGCAGCAAGTCGTCATTCGCACGTCAAAAGCTCCCCGCCTAATGATGGGAATCTGTATGCAAAACAGATTCAACCCAGCTCCCGTGTCATCCGTGTTCACGTTCAGTCGTCACTTGATATACCTGCCGATACCAACCAACCAAAGGTGTATTTATATGCCGAATAGACACATCGAAAAATTCCGAATGGGACTCGTCTGCTGATCTACTGTTGCTTGTGGAAGTGGCCTAGAGAGAACGCGGGCAGGTGACGGCCATTGCGTAGCCCAGGGTTCAAATCTCGTTTGAGATTTTGTTTTTTTTTTAGGAATTTCATATTCTGGCGTCACCCTTTTTAACACTTGAAGAATTTAGTTGCAACTTGTATCACATTTTTGTACTGTGCAGTGGCTGTTCCAACACCGGGAGTTTTAATATTCCGTCAGCGTAATTAGGATTCCAGAAAACCCATTAGCAAAGCTTGCCAGTAGCTGCTGCTGCTGTCGAGCTGACTGAAACTGATTCGCGCGAAGCCTTTTGTCGAATTTCGTAACAGCTAGTCATAGCAGCAGCACACACCATTTCTATTACCATCGCGATCCGATCCCGAGATAGTGACCAGTTGGAACGACCGCATTCGAAAGGGCTTCAATCGACTCTATTATTATAAAACACCCTGGTGGATGCGTCGTTAGCTGTGAAATCAACACCACAGGAAAGCAAGCGTCTTCGTCGGAATGGTCCAATCCAAGACACACAATCGATATGTTGTCTTCTTTTTTGCCTTTCTCGTACACTAAGTGTACTGGAAAGGCTATATGTTCACTCCAAAAATGACTTTTTGATAGAAGGCCCAGAGGGTCGAGTCACATATACCAATCAACTCAGCTCGACGAACTGAGGTGATGTCTGTGTGTATGTATGTATGTGTGTGTGTGTGTATGTGTGTGTGTGAGTATGTGTGTGTACAAAAGAAACTCACATCACTTTTTGGCAGTAAACCTCAGCCGATTTTTATGACCGACGGTTCATTCGACGCGAAATCTGGTCCCATTGTTTCCTATTGAAAATGGTTCGGATCGGTTCAGCCGTTCCGGAGTTATGGCCATTTAGGTGTTCCGGATCGGTACCCCAGGGAGGGACCAGATATGAAAATGCAACAAAACCATGCATGCGACATATCAGACCGCGGCTTTTTCCATAACCTGACGAACGGTAAGCAGGAAAATACACTTAGTCCACATCTGAACCAGTAGTATTCCGGAATCGGTTCCGGATGTCCCGCCGGAGGTGGCCAAATATGAAAGTAAGCCAAATCCATGCATGCGACACATCAAATAGCGGCTTTTTCGATAACCTGATGAAAAATGAGCTGGAAAATAGCCTTTGACTCAGCAGAGACTACTGGTAGTGTTCCGGAACCGGTTCCGGGTGCCCCGCTGGAAGTGGCCAAATATAAAATTGAACCAAACCCATGCGTGCGACACATCAAATTGCGTCTCTATAGATAACCTGATGAACGGTTTGCAATAAAATGGAATCAGACTTTATTTAGGAAAACCAGTAGTATTCCGGAACCGGTTCCGTGTGTCCTGCCGGATGTGATCAAATGTAGATGGGAACCAAACCCATGTATGCGACACATTAAATAGCAGCTTTTTCGATAACCTGAAGAACGGTAAGCAGGAAAATAGCTTTAGATCACAGCAGAGACTACCGGTAGTGTTCCGGAACCGGCTCCGGATGTCCCGCCGGAAGTGGTCAAATGTAGATAGGAGACAAACCCATGCATACGACACATTAAATTGCAGCTTTTCCAATAACCTGAAGAACGGTAAGCAGGAAAATAGCCGTTAATCACAGCAGAGACTACCGGTTGTGTTCCGGAACCGGCTCCGGATGCCCCGCCGGAAGTGGTCCAATATAAAAATGAACCAAACCCTTGATCAAACCTATGCATGTGGCACATCAAATAGCGGCTTTTTCGATAACCTGGTGAACAGTAAGCAGGAAAATAGCCAGCAGAGATTACCGGTAGTACTTTAGAACCAGTTCCGGAACCGCCAGAAGTGGTCAAATGTAAAATTGAACCAAATCCATGCATGCAAAACCTCAAATCGCGGCTCTTTAGATAACCTGATGAACGGTTAGCAACCAGTAAGACAACCAGTAGTATTCCGGAACCGGTTCCGGGTGTCTTGCTGAAAGTGGTCAAATGCATATAAGAGCCAAACCCATGCATGCGACATATCAAACCACGGCTTGTTCGATAACCTGATGAACGGTTTATAAAAAAAATAGTCTCAGATCACATTAGAGTCTACCGGTAGAACCTGTTTTGTATGTCCCTCCAGAATTACCAAAATGTAAAATGAATCAAATCCAAGCATGCACATCAATTTTCGACTTTTCAGAAAACCTGTTGAACAGTTAGCAAGAAACTAGTCTCAGACCATATTTGAGACAATAGGTACAGTCTTGGAACAGGTTCCGGGTATCTCACAGGAAGTGGTAAAAACAGTGAAAATAATCAATGCAAGCGATAAATATGTGTAAGAGAACAAAATCTTGACAAAACTGATGCAGGCTCATCAAATCACATCTTCTCATATTCCTGAGGTGTAAATATACAGTAGAATGGGGGTTCCATGAGAAAATTGAAATTTAATCGCATCAACCTCGAGCAAAGCTTTTCAATCCCCTTTTGCGTCTAAAATTGCTGCGCAAAATTTCGATCCGACTGATTGCTCCTCGCGCTCTGTGATATGGTTCTAATTTGAATTGGATTCAGTACGAAAAATTTCACTTGCTTCCATTTTTTGGTCAAATTTTTTGAATCTAGTAACCAATGATAATAAAATATAGCCTGAAGTGTGCAGGAAAAAGTTTATCGAAGACTGTAAAGTGATTTTTGGTTGTGAAATATTTAAGCTTGTTATTCTCGTCTTGGTTTTGATGGTATTCCAGTAATAGTAAAGGTGGTCACGCAGTCAACTAAGAGGTCTGATATTTTTCAGCTCTGCCTATACATTGAACATAACACCGGAAATATGTGCCATCAGTAACTCGATGATGGCTTGGATTCTTGCTTTCATAAATAAATTATTCACAGGATTCAGGATGCTTACGTCGACGGAAAGATCATAAGTACATATTCGACGAGAAAGGCACTATCACCACTAGATGGATTAATCCGGGTTTTATATATTTGTTTTTCTCCCAATATCTTTCGTTTTACTATTCTTCTTCTGCCAGAATGAATTCAAAGTGCTGATCAGCGCGCTGCTCGCGTTATATTCAATGGTTTCTGACTGCCCCCGAGTGCCGGCGGCGCGTCTGTCGGTCGGTCGGCTGAGTTGATATCAAATATCGTTACGGGTTCAGGCCACGTTCAGCTCCATTTCACCGTGCTAAACAGCTTGAACCAGATAAAGAAAGTGTCTTTTCTCCTTGCGCGCTCTACCAATCGTTTGTGACCAATGATAATTGCTGGTATCGAACGAGAGCGTCTTTATGAGGCTGCAGGGGATGACGGGGTTCGAAAGGGTGCGGTGGGACAAATGGCAGTATATGCGTTGGTTATGGAATAATTCGTAGATTGGTAATGACCTCATAAGGAGTTCTTATGAAGAGCTTTGTAATCAGAGAAGCGAAACCAAGAATGATGGTAATTGCTGTCAGATCCATTCTTATATGTACATTAAGTCTAATGTATAGCTCCTTTTTCCACTAGGACAACTGCGAGAGTGACGCCATTACTGTGACATACAGTCGAGTCTCTTACTAAACGAATTCCTATTAAACGTACTCCTACTAAATTTTGAGCTGCAACTGCTTAAGCGTACGATTGTTTGTTTTTAAAACTCCCTGAAGGAATATACTCAAGAAATCCTCGGAAATAAACCCTGGAGAAAGTTCTGAAAGAATCCTGAATTTCTGAAGGAATTTCTAACAATGAATCCCAGAAGAAATTCCTAAAAAAACAATGGAAGAATTTCTGAAGAAATTTTAAGAAAAATCTTGGAATTTCTGAAGATTTCTCGAACGAATATCTGAAAAAAATATCTCCTGTAAAAATGGCTGGACGAATTTATAAAGAAATCCCCGGTGGCCTTGGTAAAATTTCTAAAAGAATAGGATGATATATTTTCGTAGGAATTTCTGAGAAATGCTCTAATAAAACTTCTAAACAAGTTTCCGAAAGAATTTCGGAAAGAATCCGTAGAGGTATTTAGAGGTATTTGTACAGGAATCTATAGAGAATTATCTGGAGAAAAAAAAACGGAAAACCTCTGTAAATATTTCAAGAAAAATCTGATGAGAAATTTCTACTGTGATTCATGTAGTTGCTAGGAAATATTTTTGGATTAATTTCTTAATAAATTCCTGGAAAATCCATGAATAATTTTTAGGGGTACTCTTGGAGAAAATCCAAGAGGATTTTTTGAGAAAATACACTAAAGAATATCGGGCAGAAATTTCTGAAGGCATTTCTCTGTGATTTTTCACATGAATTCCTAGAAGGATTACTTCTCTATATTCCTTTGGAGATTCCAATTGGCGTTCGGAGTAATTCCTGTAGAAATCCCTGGAGGAATTTTTGAAAGAATTCATAAGGTATCCCTGATTGATTTCCTAAAGGAATCCCTGGAAAAATTCTAAATATATCTGGAAGAAAAAATCCCTGTGAATATTTCTGAAGAAATTAATGAAATAATTTTTGAAGCAATTCATACAAATATAAATGTTCCAATAAAAATCTGATGAGAGATCACTAATAGAATTCATAAAGTATCTTTAAAATATTTGATATAGGAATATATTCCTGAAAGAATCCGTAGAGAAATTCCTAAGGACATTCTTGAAGGAAATCCTAGAGAAATTTCTGACAAAATACACCGAGTATTCCTTCGGGAGGAGTTTCTGAAAAAAAAATCCAATATATTTCCGCATAAATTCCTGACGCATCTCGGAAGGAATTCGTCAAGGAACTCCTGTACGGATTATTGAGCCGTTATAAGAAATCCTTAAAGAAACCTTGAAAGATTTTCTGGAGAAAAATCTGAATGAATCCCTGGAGGCGTACCTGAAAGAATCCTTGGAAAAAATTGAATAAATTCTTGAAGGCATTCTGAAGGAATCCCTGGAGGAACATCTGGAGAACCAAATGGATAAACTTATGTAAATATTCCTAGAAAAATTCCTGTAGAAAATATTCCTGGAGAAATTTGAGAATGAATTCTTAGAAATTAGAAAATAGAAATTCTGAGAAAATACATAGAGGAATGTCCGGAGGAATTTCTAAAGAAATTCCTGTATAAATTTCCGTAAATGCATATTTCTGCACGAATCCCTGTAGGAATTCCTGCTGGAACCACTGAAAGAAATCATGCGAGAATCCCTTTGGGAATCTCTGAAGAAATTCCTGGTGGTATTCCTTCGGGAGTTTCCGATGGAATCCCTGCAGTAATTCCTGAAGAAATACTGAAGCAAATCGTGGAATACCTGTACGAATTCATGAAAGAATTCCAGAAAAAATGTCCGAAGAGCCAGCTAGAGGAATTTTGAAAGAATCTTTTAAGGTATCCCTAGAAAAAAATCTGAAGCATTTTCTAAAATAATCCCAGGAGAAATTTCTAAATATATCCAGAGGAAAAATCCCTCGAAGTATTTCTGAAGACATTCATATCTGAAGCATTTCATACATAAATTCTTAAAGAATTGTTTGTGAAATTGCTGGACCCTGTTGAAAATTCTAAAAAAAATCTAAAAGAATCCATGGAAAATTATTTGAAAACTCTTGCGATAATTTCTGTATTGTCCTTTTATATATTCCTGTTCGGAAGTCTTAGAAGAAATTTCCAAAAGAGGTCCTAAAGTATCTAATGGAATACCTTATAGCTACCTCTGATAGCTTTACAATAAAAGTAATACCTAAAATAACGCAAAAAAAAACATTCAAATGCATTTTTAATTATATCTCGGTAATATTTTTTTTTTCATTACAGGATGTTCTGTAGAAATCCGTGATACAAGCCACACTCACAAAAAATGTTCGCATCTGTGCGATGCACAAAATATATTTAGAACTCACAGAAGAGATAATTTAAACAAACGTGTAAAACTATAAAATCACATAAGTGATTTTTGGAATTTAGAAGTTTCTAAAGAAGTACCTCGGAGATTTCTGCACTTGAATTCCCAAAGAAATACCTGAATAAATCAGTGGAAGAAATTTCATCTAACATTTCAGAAAAAAAATGCTGAAGATATTTCTGGAAATATTTCTAAAAAAAATCCACGCAAAAGTTTAAGAAGTACTACTATGGATGAATTTTAAAATGGTGCGGAAAAAAATCAGTAGAAATTTCTAAATGAATTCCTCAAAGAATCCCAGGGGTGTTCCTGGAGGAGATCCAAGAGGAATTTCTAAGACAATACACCGAGAAATACCCAGATGAATTTCTGAAATAGTATCTCTATGAATTTATGCAGGATTTCTTGAGAGAATGCCTGCTGAATCCACCAAAGAATATCACGCAAGTATCTCTGGAGGAATCTTTGAAAAAAAAAACCTTGGAGCCATTTTTTTAGAGTTGGCAACGGATTTTCGAAGAAATTCCTGAAAAATTTCCAGAGGAATTTCTTCATGAATTTCTGAAGGAATTTCTCAGTGAGTTTCGGCCCCCTGCAATCATATAAGGAACTCAGGAGGAATCCCAGAAGAAATTTCTGGAGGCATTCTTTCGGCAGTTTCCTACGGAATCTTAAAAAAAATCCTGAAGAAATTTTAGAAGGAGTTCGTGTAGGAACGGTGCGGCGTCCTGAAGGAGTTCCTGAAAAATATCTGCAGAAACCGCTTGAGGATATTTTGAAAAAATCCCTAACAAAATCTCTAAAGATATTCTTAGAAAAAAAAATCTGAAGAAATCTCTGATGAATTTTCCAAAGGAATCCCTGGAGAAATTTCTGAATAAATATCTAGAAGAAAGATTCCTAAACGTATTTATGAAGGAATTTATGGGGTAATCCATAAAGCAATCTATGCAAGGTTTCTTGTAAGAATTTTTCGTGATATTTCTGTAGGAATCTACAGAGAAATTTCAAAAAGAGATCCTGAAGAATTATTTGGAAGATTTTCTAGAAAATAAACGAAATAATTTTTGAAGCAATATCTGAGAGTATTTCTAAAAAGAAGGAGAAATTTTCATAAAATATATCCAGAGGAATTTCTGAAGGAATTCCTGTAGAAATATTGAAAAATAGCTCTGAAATATTTTGCTTCTTCAGAGCAATTTCTAAAGAATCCCTGTAAGAAGTCCATTTTCGTTTCAGATAGATAGAAAAACATATAAAAAAAATACCCATTGAATCCAAGATTTTAAAAAACCTTCTCAAAATATCTCAGAAATCTCCAGAGGTTGCTTGAAAATAAATCCACAAAAAATTTCTTAATTTTAGCTTTAAACCTTTTTTTTTACTTTACCAATAATTTATAAGTTATTTGCCAGTAATATATGTATGGAATCCAACATTTTCTCTCTAGGAAACCTCCTCGTGAGTTTTGACAAAAAATCCAACTTCTCTGAATAAGATATTTTGTCTGATATTGCTTTTAAGAATGCCGTAAAAATTAAGAATTCTTCCAGATAGTCACACGAACACTTTTTTGTGCGTTATTCCAGAAATGCACCCAGAAAATCTAAATTTCCTTAAAATTTCAGGTTTTCCAGATTTTTCTTTCACGTTGAAGAAACCCTGACCCATCGTTCGTAAAAATTCGAGTAATTTTCACTTCAGACCACGATTCTTACATCGTAATTCTTAAAACATCTTGAAAAAAATAAAAAAAAAATAAAATATTGAAATTAATAGTTGGACTATTGAAACAATGAAATGGCATAAATGCTTTTCAATTCCCCTTTTTTTTTGATTTTCAGGGATTTTCCAGATGAATGGACATGGTCACCCTGCTCAATGATTTCATTGGGCCGTATTTTTTTTATTTCCAATTGTCCAAAAAATCAAATTTAAACTAACAATTTTCAAATAATCATAACTATTGAACCAGTTAACCGATTTAATTTTTTTCTGCCTTTGAAAGATAATGAAATTCAGTTTTTAAGTTTTTTTGAAAAAAAAAACGACGAAGGGATCAAATAGTGTTTAGGTGCAATAATATGCAAATAAATATTTTTTCACGTTTTTATGGTCTCAGAACCATGGGGGAATTCTGTTTTTTATACTTTTATTAGAAAAAAACGGAAAATCAGGCGTAACATATAAAAAAATCTGAGATCAATGATTTTTAGTTTATGGGACCTGATATGTTTGAAAATAAGAGATTAAAATTTTCCATACTAGACACTTTTTTAAATTGATTATGTTTTGAATCTTTATACAGTCATAGCACAATCATGGGTCACCCACAATTATGGGTCAATTCCATTTGAACTTCGCAGTGAATTGTCTGACTAATAATTGTGACAGAGTGACCCATAATTGTACAATAACTGTATAACTATGGATTAAAAAACGGGAAAATATTCTTTTGCATATAAAAAGCCACGACTGATCCATAGAAAAATGTCAAAAGATCCATTGATAACTTTCCAATATTCCAAAGAAGCATATCAGAAAACCACAAAGCAGTCATTTAATAAACCGCACCTAGAAATGACTGAAACGATCCATAGAAGGATCAATGAAAAATAGGAAACGATTCTAAAAAACAGAAAATGATCCATAGAAAATTGGAAAACGATGCATAAAATATAAGAAGTGATCCATAAAATTTTGAGAACGATCCATATTTTTTTTAATGATCCATAAAATTGACAAAATGATCCATAAAAGTATGGTTTCAACGAAACGATGGACGACTCTTTCGTAAAACTGTTTCGTAACACTGTTGGTTTATGAATCATTTCCTAAATTTTACGGATCATTTGTTCTCATATTTTCTAAGGATCATTTATCATATTGTATGCATTCTTAGAAAAACAAATCATGTAAATTTAAGTTCACTTGGATGCACATAAAAAGAGCGACCCGTTTCACACAAATTTACGTCTTATATCACAAATAAAGTCGAGCTAGCAGTCGCTTGAACCGAATCGACAGAACATATGAAACATAAACATATGAATGTAAAATATTGGACTGGATTCGAATACTGAACCGCTGCTTGAGAGGCACGGACTATACCTCTCGGCCATATCACCGAGTTGTCAGATAGGTTTGTTGACACCTTGTATTGTCAAGTCAAATTTGCCATTCAGTGATGAAATGTTTACGTTTGTAAATGTTAATGTTTGCTGGTTTACGTCACATGTAAATTTTTATTTTTTTAAGAGTGTGGATCGCTTTCATATTTTCTATGGACCATTTTCCTTTTTTTAAAGATCGCTTTCTATTTTTATGGATCATTCCAGAGGGATCGTTTCAACCATTTCAAGGAGCAGTATATGAAATTCAGGTGGTATATTTCATTGCTAAATTGTACGAAAATAAGGGATTATTTGACAATGTTTCGTGGATGCAAATGACTGCTTTATGGTTTTCTGATATGCTTCTAAAGACTGTTTCAGAAATTATAAATACACTTTCTGATGATTTCTACCAACTTTTTTCAGAATACGGCATATTGTGCTCCACATTTTTGTATTTGCGGTAGCTGACCCGATCACACACTAAAAAACTTGAAACATGTGATATAAAATAAATTTTGGTTGAAATGTTTTCATTCACAATTCAATTATAATAAAAAATCGAAAAAAAATCATTTCAAATCCAAATCAAAAGTGATACATATGTATACCTAAATCCATATTCGATGAATGTCACCGGAATACACACAGTTCGATTATGACATATTTCAAAACGGATCAATATGCAAAAAAAAACTAAACAGCGCACATCAAAGAACGACCAACCAGATAGCACAATCTCAATTTTCCATCCGAAAATCAATTGCACTAATGGCCAGAGACCCCCTTCTATCCAGCCACGCCACCCCGGATTCCCCTAAACCAGCAGGCAATCCTCCCAATCAAAACTCAGCTTTCCAAAGCGGCCCCACTTCGGAACGGCAGAATTGGACCCTTCATCGCCTGGAAGCTTTTATTTGCCTTCTATCTGCCTGCTCACGGGATGCTCTCGGAAAGCTGTCGATAGCTAACCTACTAACGAACGACCAGTCAGAAGTGGGGGAGGTGTCGTCATCGGCCAGATGATGTTGGTGGTGGAGGGTTAGGTTTACACGTACCTACCCATCTCAACGCGATACGAATCTCTCTCCGGCTGTCTATTTAGCAGCTTTTCGAAAAGCCATTCCCAAACGAACCGAACAACTCGCCAACTAGCCCTACGAACGGCGGCGGATTCCGCCGCCGGCAGGCAAACGGACAAAAGACTGTGTTCATGGATTTACGGTCGTTACGCCAGATTGGAAATGTTTTACGGAAGTATGATACACCGTATTGTTACAGTATATTCAAGCTACTTCTAGAATTATTACATGTACAATTCAAATACAATTGAAAAACTGTAACTGATATGATTATGAACTAAAGTATACAATAACCACGTATACAAACCTTTACAATTATATGTATTATGGTAATCAACCATAAGTGGTATAGTTTTTGTAAAACATACGCTTTAAAGTGTATTCAAACTAATATAATATAATCCACAGCATATTTTTATAACAATTTCAACTAAAGTTATTGGATATCCATCTCTAGACTTATTTTTCACGGGATGCCCGCCCATCCATGGAGCGGATGAACAGCGGAAGAACGAACCACCATGAAAAAGATGCCTTCTGTTCCACACTTCGACTCGGCACGTTTCGTTTCGCCAGTCAAAACCAAGGTCAGATTACATTACCCGCTGCTGCCGCGAGCGCGGTCAAACCGATCCTGACTGGTGGGGATGAGTGGCTGGCTGACAGAGGCATCGGGATGTGAGCGGAAGAGGATTTTCCTACTTCACGTTCCCAACCTTGGCAGGCAGGCAGGCAGGCAGGCATGCAAGCAAGCAAGCTGGCAGCATCTGCGAGATCATGATCTGGATGACAATTTGAACGGAAGCAATGAAGTGGCGAAATGATGGCAGCCAACAGCGCGATTCGTACATAGTTGTGGGTATAGAAGACTGCAGGGCTGGTACGGGCTATACATGAACCAGCAGATTATAAAAAGATCAATGTACCGTAAAATGGGGTAACTTTGATAGTTTTTCAGCGAATTTTCTCAATATTTTTACATGTAACAGTATTTCTCTGAGTTTTATATTTTTAAAACAAGTACTGGGGTATCAGTTATCAATTGCAATTAAAAGATTCGATAATCTGAAATATTTTGGATAGCTTTTAGTTTTTCATATAACCGAAAATCAGATTTTCATTTTGGGGTAACTTTGATAATGCCCTGAAAACACATCAAAACTCAAAAAATAATCACAGATTGAAATCTTAGGAGTATAAACATGATGAGAGAAGGCTTGTGGAATATATTAGATAGAATTTTTATATCAAAACATTGATTTTTTACTAAATTCTACATATAAAAATGAGTTTGTGGAGTATTGAGTGCAAAACATAATAAATTTAGCTGACAAAAATCATTATCTTTGTAATAATAAATACTTAACGGTACATCAACATATGATTACATGCTATTCATGCCTTTTTTGGGTAGTTTTTTTTTATTGTTTTATTAACAAATTTTGAACAACACATATTTATCTACATGAAATTACAAGGACATTGCATACTTTTAGGCGTTTATCAATGTATGGAGAATAATATCCCAATTTACAAAATTGCTTCCATTTCGTAAAAAACACACTTCGTTAAGAGATTCAAGGCCAGATTTGGAATCTACTATGATGAATCTATCGAGAATAAAAGTACATTCATTGAAAAAATAGTTTTAACGAAGTCCTATAGCAGATTGTTTGAAGGGGTTGATAAATGACAAAAATATTAACAATTTTTATTTTTTGTCCAAAAAGTTGTATATAAACTAGATTTTAATGAAAAAACGTCTAAGATGAACTTTAATATGTATAGAGTCGATTTACGTTTACCTTTTTCTTAACTGGTTGAAGGAATCATAGTTGTAAAATAAATTACACAATGCCTGTCGCACTATCAAAGTTACCCGCATTATCAAAGATACCCCGTTTTACGGTACTTCATATTTTTTTACTACCTCCTTTAGCAATTCCTTCCGGGAGATTCTTTCAGGAATTTCTACCAAAATTATCCAGAAATTTTCAGAGGTTTTTTTTTCGCAATACCTCATTGATTTCTCCCGGGATCCCTTCAGTGATTTTCATAGGATTTCTATCGAGATTTTTCCGAAGATTTTTGTCAGGATTCCTCAATTGATTCCTTCCGAGATTTTTTCAATTTCTTCGCTGTTTCCACCTGAATTTTTTCGAAGATTCTTTCGGTGATATCCACCGAGATTCCTTCAGGGGTTTCATCAAGAATTTCTCTCGGAATTCCTTGAAGCGTTTCTCCCAGGATAACTTCAGAAGATTCTCCCGGATTGGTTCAAAGATTCCATCCGAGATTATTTCATTGACATTGATTCCAACATACCTCCCCATAGGAATTCTAAGACTTTTTCTGCCTCCTCATAAATATCGAAAAAAGTTTTCTTTGTGAGTTTTCCCATTTTTAGCGCCCTTATCTTGCAAAAAAGTTTGTAAGATAATAAGATTTCGTTTCAGAAAATTATCCAAATAAATAAAAAATATCACAGAGATTCTTTTAGAAATTCCACAAAAAGTTCCTCCCCGAATTTCTGTGATAATTTCTTCAAAGATTTTCCAGATTTTTATTTACAAATTATTGAAAAAAAGAACCAAGATTTATTCGTGAATTTTCTAAAAAGATCTCCCTAGAAAAAATGCACTAGCTATTCTTTCAAAATTTCATGAATTGCTTCAGAAATTCTTCAAGTCATGCCTCCAGAACTAGCAGGATTTATATATTTATTTATTTAATGTATTAACACCAACAGGCATGTTTGCCCCAATGATGTGACTTATGACTATATCATCAAACACAAAAGGAAACCATGCATGGTATTACTACTAAAACTAAACTCTTCACTGGCCGAATAGTAACCCCACGATTCACTCGCGGAATAGCGTTTCGGACGTGACTTAAAACATTCGAGTTTTGCACTGAACTGGCGATTTATTAAACAAACGAAATTAACACAACGGACTATAGCGGACTGTATATAAATTTATTCTTGCCGGCGCGACCGACGTACGGGAGAAGACTAATAAGTCTACATCTGCTTGCTGATCAACAGCGCGATCGGTGGCACTCAAAAGCCGAGGATCGGGGACTACCTGCACGACCTACACTGCTATCGGTCTGCGGTGCGCAACAGAGAAGCTGTTTCTGCGGTACTCATGCTCTGCTCAATCTGACTCGGTTCGATCAGTGAGTCTTATGTCGGTCTAACTATAACTAATTAATACTGTACGTAACACATGGATTTCTTCACTAATTTCTTCAGTGATGTCTTCAGAAAGTCTTCCTTTGATTCTTCAAGAAATTTTGCCAAGCATTCCTCCAGAGATTTCTCTCAAAATTCCTTCAGGAATTCTTCCAGAGATACCTTCAAAAAACCATGGATTCCTGAAGAAGCTTTTCCGTTGTTCGGAAATTCCTCCAGAGTTTCATTTGGAAATTCATCCAGATAATAAACCAGAAACTTCCCAAAGCATTCCTCTAAAAAATCTTCTATTGGTATCTTTAGAAGTTGTTCCATGGGTTCTTTCAGAAACACCTCCGGAGAATCTTTTATAAAATCAACCACGGATTCTGTCGGAAAATCTTCCAGTGAATTCCTTCAATAAATCAAAAGTTAAGAAGTTCTACAGAGCTTTCTCCAAACGTTTTTTTAGAAAATCTGTTAGGATTCTTTCAGAAATTATTATATGGATTTGTATAGAAAATCTAAAGATATTTCTTCAAAAAATTCTACAGGGATTCATTCTGGAATTTTTTTCAAAAAATCTTCCAGAGACTTCTTCAGGAATTAGTTCAGATGTTTCAGATGTTTCTTCAAGGATTTCTTCAGGAATGTTTCCAGGATAATTGCATTATTACTTTCAGTAATTCCAACAGCAATACCTTCAGAGATTTCTATTGAAATTCATACAGATTTTTCTTCAGGAATCCCTCCGGATGTTCTTCTTTATTTTCCCAGTAGTTTCGTCAAGATTTTTTTCAAGAATACCTCAAGGATTTTATCTACGGATCCTTCAAGGAACTGATGCATTTCAGAATAAATCTGTGCAGGAACCTCTGGAAGAATTCATGAAGGAACTTCTGAAGAAATGTCCAGTTGAATTCTAAAAAAAGTCTATTGAAATCGATGGACGTATTCTTGAAAAAAAATGATGTAGGAATATCTGGCCTTGAGAAATCCCAAGAAAAATTCTGAAAGAGTTTCAGCCTAGTGACCATTCGGACCTAATGACCTTCGGCCAAATGGCCTGACACCCAAGGATCTCATTCAGAATTTTTTCCAGAAATATTTTCTCGAAATTTCAACAGAGATTCCTTTGGAAATTTCCCAAGAGATTTTTCCAGGAATTTTTGCAAAAAATTATTTACGCGTTTATTCTAATATTTTTACGGGGAATTATAATGAAATGTGTCCAATGGACACTGTCCATGAATTCATTAACGAATAGTTTCAGAAAATCCTACATGAGTTTTATAAAGGATTTATTCAACAATTCTCCTTGAAGTTTCTCAATATTTTTTTCCTTGAATTTCACCC
Organism: Aedes albopictus; assembly: GCF_035046485.1. Classification (NCBI taxonomy): domain Eukaryota; kingdom Metazoa; phylum Arthropoda; class Insecta; order Diptera; family Culicidae; genus Aedes; species Aedes albopictus. The sequence goes on along the minus strand of NC_085138.1, from coordinate 370,917,439 downwards.
CAGATTTTCTCCAGGTATTTCTCTAGGGATTTTCACAGAAATTCTTCCTGAAATTCTTTCAGATATTTTCTTGGGATTTCTTAAGTTCAGATATTCCTTCAGCAGTTTTTTCAAGAATACGTCCATGGATTTCAATGGACTTTATTCAGAATTCAACTGGTATTTTTTTTTTCAGAAGTTCCTTCAAGGATTGTTGCAGAGATTCCTGCACAGATTTATCTGAGATTCTCTCAGTGATTTCTAAAGAAATATTTTCACCGACTCCTTCGGCATTTTATGGATTTCTTCCGGAATTCCAGCTTACGATGCACGCTATATCCAAAGGGAAGTATTATGAAAATCGAATGTACCTCAAGTGTTATTCCCTAAGGATCGTAGGTTTGGACCTCTAGTTTCAGAATCTGTGCGGTTTAAAATATTTCATCTTAGGTTTTTTTTATTTTTGAATTTTTTCCTATTTTCCGAAAAAAAAACTTTGAGGTACATTCACTTTTCATAATACTTCCCTTTGGACATAGCGTGCGATGTCGTTATTAAATTCCTCATGGTTTGCTTTTCCAGAAATTCCTTGAAAAAATATTTCAGAGATTGCTCTGGAAATTATTGGATGGTTTTATCCAGGAATTCATTGACAGATTTCCGTAGATTTTTTTTCCGGAATTTCTTTGAATATTCCTCTCCTCATTCAGGTAGGGTATCGCGCCACTTGGGCGGTGGTTCTGTATTCGTCTGTTTGCCACTATAACTCAGTCAATTTTGAACCAATTGACTTGAAATGTTGTACACGGGTAGATACTATACCTATCTCACCACATTCCAAAAGTTGTGCCAATCGGTTTAAATTTGACTGAGTTATAGTGGAAAACAGACGAATATAGAACCACCGCCCAAGTGGCGCGATTCCCTATTTCGCCAGATTTTTTTAAAAGTTCTTCTAGAAATTTCTCAAAAAATACTGAAAAATTTTCTGATGGAAACCCTGCAGATACCGTTGGAAATTTCGAGAAATATTTTTTGCGAATTTCTGTAAGGATTCCTTAAGTAATCTCTGAACGAATTCCTGGAAAATCCATGGATGAGAAGCTGAAGAAACTCTTTGAGATTCTTCTGCAAAAAAAATCCTAGAGAAATCTCCGACGGTATTTCAGGTTGAGTTTCTGAGAAAATCTCTTAAGGGATTTCTGAAGGTCATAGTTGACTAATTTGTAAAGGAATCTCTGTAGAAAACTCTGACAGAAATCCTGAAATATTTTCTGGAGAAATCCTGATAGAATCTCTAGAGGAATTCCTGAAAGGTCATCGGAAAAAAGCGTCTGAAAGAATCCCTGAAGAAAGATCTAAACCCTCCCCGCTTTCGGAAACACCCAAAAATATTTAAAAAAAAAAACTTATCATCTCAGATTCTTCCTAGAATCCTTTCATTGATTCCGGTCGAGATTAGTTAGGGTATTTTACCTGGGATTCCTTAGAATTTCCTCCCGGAATTCCTGCGGAGATTGCTCCTGAGATTTCTCAGGCATTCCTGTAGATTCCTTTCGCGAATCTTCCATTGATACCCCTCGAATTTCTATCAGGATTTCTTTCTAGGATTTCCACAGCTTTCTTTCAGAGATTCTTACAGAGAATCATCCATTAATTCCTTTCTAATAAGACTTCATGGGAGTTTCCTTCAAGGATTCATGCCGCGATTCCTTCAATGGTTCCTCCTGGGATTATTTCAAGAACTTCGCCACAGATTCCTCTTAGAATTTAGATATTTTTTCCGAGACTACATCTGGGATTCCTTCATTGATTCCTCAGAGATTTCTTCATAGGTTCAATCCGAGGTTTATCCCTGGATTCCTCCAAGGATTTATTTAAGGAGTCATTCAGAGATTCCTCCCAGTATTCCTTTAATGATTTACCCCAGGGTTCTTTCAGGGATTCCTCAAGGATTGCCACCAGTATTACTCAGAGATCCAGTCAGGGATTATTTTATCGGTGGGATTCCTTCCGAGATTCTTTCAGCAATATTTTCCATAATTATCCAGGATTCTTTATAAAGTTTTTTTTCTGGAATTCCTCCAGTGATGTCTCCCGGGATTCCTTAATAGTTCCTTCCAAGTTTCTATCAGGAATACCTTCCGAAATATCACTAGGATTTTTTCAGTGATTTCTCGCGAGATTTGCTCAAGTATTCCCTCCGATTTTTTTTTCAGAGATTCCCTCCAAGATTTCTTCCGAGATTCCTTCAGGGAATCTTTCAGGAATTCCATCCGGGATTATTTCATTGATTCCTACCTCTTCTCTGAATTCCTTCCTGGATTCGATGCTTCGGGTGGCTTTATCAGTCTTTAAGCCGAGAACGATTATTGTCTACTTTCCCAAAGTTTCGGCCAATGGGTTTATGTCTTTCTCAAGGGTCGTAGTATCTATCATACCCCGCAGGCCCGGATTTAAGGGGGGCAAAGGGGGCAAGTGCCGCGGGCCCCCTCATCAGGGGGGCCCCAGGAATCCAGAAGCACTATGTATATATTTTGTTCAACGAATTCATAAAAATGCACATTAAAGACGATTATATTCATTGTATGTCCTAGAGTTGATATATTGGGTTCTTTAAGGGTATCCAGATTGTTTCATAATCTGAAATGGAAATCCAAAATTTCATAATTTTGAAGTATTGGAACTATTTGCAGCTTGTATTCAAAGTTTTTGTGGGATTTTTTTTTATTTTTCGTTTTATGAGCTGCATTTCTAAAATCATAAAAGGGGCCATCCATTAAGTACGTCACGGTCCTAGGTGGAGGGGGGGTTTGTAAAAGTGTGACAAGTAACATATTAAGTATAGGAAAAAAAACCATGCGAAGGGGGGAGGGGGGTGTGACGTTTCTAATGGATGACGTACTTAATGGATGCTCCCAAACTGTTTTGTCAATTTATGTTTTGAGGCAATAATATTTTGATCTTTCGATTAAGCTGAAAAATAACATTTTAATTACTTAACCATTCAATTGTTTCAGTGTATTTCCCAGAATTACTATTCTAAGGGATTGGTTTAAATGCTTGATTGCAGCAAATTCAGCTCTATAGTTATATTACAGTATTTAACAATTTGGTAAAACGAAGTTTTTGTTTTATTTTTCTATACGCGAGTTTTTTTTTGTAAAATCCCTAGAAAGTTTTTATTGAGTTCAGAAGAGAAACTTATTTCTGTGAAAATTACTGCACAAAAGCGTCTCTAAAAAGAGTGCGTTAATAGATTAAGTTTTTCGGAGTAATACAAACAGTACTTGTTCATCAGACTGTTGATTATACGATCATTTTTTCATTATTTGGATTATATGTCGACATTTTTGAGAAATGCATTGTTAAAAGTACACTTTTTATAGGACATGGGTAGTAAGCAATATTCGGCATGAATATTTCCTACAATAAAACTATATCACTGAAAACAATGCAAAATACCTGGTAAAATAATAATATTAATGAACAAAATAGTTGTGTAACTTAGTTTTTTTTCCTGAATTACAAAAAAAAAAACATTAAAAATATAATAATACACAACATTGAAAAAAAAGTTTATAAAGATTAAAAATCTTGCTCTTGGGGGCCCACTTTAAGGGGTTTACCCCGGGCCCCTCGAAGCCCAAATCCTGCACTGATCTCCCGTATGGATTGTTGCTCAAAGATTTATGTTTGGCCTGCCTTTTCAATACCTGTTGTTTTTGTATGATTGTGTTTTTTTCTTTTCTTTCGGTTTCTTTAAGAGTTACTTCCCGGGAATCCTCCAGTGGTTCCTCTCGATAATTCTTCAGGGATTCTTCCAAGTACGTGCCACGTTCTCTTTATTGATTCCTCCCAGGATCCCTCCTGGATTTTTTTTCAGTAATGCATCAGGAATTTCTCCAGGGATTCCTTTTGCGATTTCTCCTTAGATTCTTTCGGGAATTTTCAGGAATTTCAGGAATGCCATCAGGATTTTTTCAGAAGTTACTCCGATGATTCCTCCCAGAGGTCCCTAGAGATTCCTACAGGGATTCATTTAGGGACTCCACTCCAGAGTGTGTACTCATGAGACAAAATAAAACTCCCTGATTTTTTCCAGGGTTTTCAGTTTGTAACTTTAAACATAGATCATATTTTATAAGTTTTGTAACAACTATACAGAAATATCCTAAAAACTCAAGTTAATGTTTCAAGAGAAAGAGTACAAGATTTAAAATCCAAGAAATTACACCAAATCGCTGAATTCACCCCAGAACTTTTTGCAAAACTCCTTCGAAAATAAATAAGAAATTGCTTTGATACTTGCACCGAAAATTTCTTTTCAAATTACATCCAAAAATATCAAAAAATAGAAAAAAAAAATTTTTTTGAAGATTTTCATCAGACAGACCATATGACAGTTAAATTCCTTACACAGTTTTAAAACTGGACTTTGATGCCTGTTTTATATTGGTGGTGTTGTTATGTTGAGATTTCGGTGAAAAGCCTACGAAAAACTGGAAATTACGATAGCATTTCAACAATTTTGAATAAAAACGGGTAGGACCGATTAGCTTCTTCGATGAATACTTCTAAAAACAGTTTCAAAAACAGTGTGAAGAATTAGCCTAAGTTAAAATTCACAAATAAAAAGAAAAAAAAAGTTTCTAAAACACGGAATTTCGTCAGAGATTTTTTAAGAAATTTTATTGGAAATCTATTTCAGAATTCGTTCCGAACTCTTGAGAATTTCTATAGAAATTCTAACCATGATTCTTCATTCAGGAATTCCTTCAGGTACTCCTGCTTGGAATTCTACCGCAATTGCCTCTTTAAATTCTTTCGCAGTTTCTCACAGAATTCCTCCCGCAAGTTCCTCCTTCAATTTTTTATGAATGTTTTTCCTGAAGATTTTCCGTTTTTTTTTGTATTCTTTAGTTGCCATTCAGTATTCCATATTTGCTACCATTAAAAGTTGCTTCAGAGATTTTTTTCGTTGCTCTTTCGGGATGATTAAGGCTTGTTACTGTGCTTTCTAACACAGTTCCTCACAGAGTTTCTGCAAGGGGTCTCTGCTTGAGTTTTCCCAGGTTCTAAAGGTTTCCCGATATGAATACCTCCCAAAGATTTTTCCAAAATTTTTTTAAAGTTCCTTCAAGAATTTTTCTAAGTTGTTTCCCTAAATAGAATTTGAACAGTTTCCCTTGGGATATTGGCAAGATTCTTGTATAAGTTTTCCCAGAAATTTCTACCAGAGACATTCCCGATATTTTTCTTGGATTGCGGGATTTCACCGATAGTTCCTCTCGGGATTTCCATTCCACCTTGAATTCTCAATGTTTTCTCCCGGGATTACAGACACAATTTTTATTCCGGAATGTCACAGTATATTTTTCAGGATTCCTTCCGAAGTTCCTTTGAAGATTTCTCCTTAACGTTTTCGCGGTGTATATAGCAATATTTTATCTGGATTTTTCCGGATATTTCTCTGTGTATTTATCATAAGAAATTCTATAAGTTTTTCCGGAGGACATTCCGAGAAAAAAAACTCCTGGGAAAACCCAAGGGTAATCCAAAAACGAGAATCTCGAGACTATTTCTGGTAGGGATTCCGGGAAGAGCTCTGGAAGTAATTCCGAGGAATTCTAAAAAACAGGATCAATCCAAGAGATTCGGTAAACAACACCACGCCTGTGAAGAGCTCTGGAATAACTCACAGGAAGAACTCCATGAGATATAATAGCAAATAGCTTCTGTAGAATATCTTAAAGGCACTCCGGAAAAAACTCTGAGAGCAACACCGTAAGGAATCTTCTGAGTGAAGTCCCGGGAGAAACTCCGAGAGAAATCTCAGGGATCCTGCGAGATCCTCTAGGAAATATTACGGCTAAAATAAAACACCAGTGGGAATCCAGGTTGGTGTAGAAGATCTAGAAGAAAGCTCACGGAAATTTCCTGAATAAAAATACAGAAGAAACTCCTGCAGAAAATTCGTGAAAAATTCATTGAAAATCCTTGGAGAACCTCTAGTAAAAATTCCAGGAATTACTTCGGTAGTAACATTAGGATAAATCTCGTGAAAATCTCCTAAGGAAGCTCCAAGAGGATCGCCAGAAGTGATCGCGTTAAATCTTCAAGAGAAATCCCGAGAGAAACACGAGGAGAAATTCTCAACATCTTTCTAACAGAAAGTTCTGTAGAGTACTCTTGGGGAGATTTTTGGGAGTTCTCCTGGAAAAAAATCCACAAAATCATCCTTGGGAAAAGCGCAGGATAAACTCTAGGAAAAATCCCTCAAGAGACTCTGGAGGCAATACCAGGAAAACCTCTGGAAGAAATTTTGGAAATAAATTGTGTAGGATCCCCGTGAGACACTCCTGGAGGAAACACTCGGAGTTCGGGAATCTAGGAAGCTAAGAATCCCGGTAAGAATTGATTGAATCTAGAAAAATACCTAGAAATATCGGTAGTAATCCGGAAGAATCTCCGAGAGAACTTCAAAAAGGAATACCAAGGAAATGGCGAGGAAAAATACGAAAGGAATCTTGTGAGGCATGCTGGGAAGCATTTCAAGTGGCGTTTCTAAAGTTCTAAAACGCTTGGGGTATTCAGCGAAGTGAAAACGAAGCCACCAGCCCTGCTGCAGCATAAGCTGCAACACAACGACGACAGAGACACCGCAGTCGTCGAGCAGGCAGATCACACCTCTTGGCACTGATTCATCGAATTCCAACCACGATTACGCCCAAAGCGGTCCCGACCCGACCTGACGCGACACTGGGTCTCTGGCACTACGGCTGCCGGCTCTGGCTGCCCGAGTCGAGTGGAAGCTCGTTTGCTACGCTCTTTGGTCGCACACGATTGGCATTGGCCCATTGTGTTCTGCTGTGCTCTTCCTCCGCATCTCCATCTGCGCGCAATTCGAATATATTCAGAATGTTTCCTATATCCTATCGTCCCATCTACCGGGTAGGTGTGGGACGGGGTAGGCTCAACAGCGCCGAGAAGGAATTACGAGCGTAGGTAAGATACACACAGTTCCACACATTCCGCTCGGTGGCATTCCCCCCATAACATTTTGACACAAATCCTGACCAACCATAAAGTACAATAATCCGTGAAAGAGTTTTGGCAGACCGTTGCTGTTGATGGAGCCGACGCCGGTCGATTTCACGAGTGCTGGCGAGGAGGTCGCCCTTTGTTGAGCCAGCACGTCTTTTGTGGCGGCAGGCAGCAGTGCACAGTGGTGGCGGTGAGTCGAATCGGGGATGATTCTTAGGAATGTGTTGTTCCCGGAGATTATTTGGCATTTGGCGAAGATTGCTCCGGTTTACGAATGACAGCTGAACGAGTGAATCAGGTGGTATTAGTGGCTGGTGCGGCGACCTTGACGCGTGGGAGGAAAGGTTGATGGTCCGGATCTTGGGCTTTTGGCGCTGAGGATTTGAACCGTGTAAGTTTATGTGTATGCTTCACATTAACATGCATTTATTTTAACAAAAACCGATTAAGAATTGTAAGTATCTATAATAACAAACGATAAGCAAGGAACCCACATAACTGAACCGGTAAACGCGTGGGTATTCAACAAGACCATGCTGAGGAACAAGAGTTCGATTCCCGGTCGGTCCAGGAACTTCTCGGAATTGTTTGGTAACTCAGCTGAGAAATACATATTTGTCGCGATTGGGACATTAGGAAGAAACAAGTGTAAGGGATAATTCATAAAAAACGAAGCAGTATGTTAGAGAGAAAAAGGGAGTCTTCTATTTTGTGACAAACCGAGCACACTTCATCCTCTTTTTGATGGGAGATAACGTACGATTAGTGCTAATTTCGCAAAAACTTGTGAAAAAGTAGGGTAGGTAATCTAAAAATAGTTTAAACAATAAATCCTTATGTATGTATATGAAAGCCACCCAAACTAACTGAAGAGCATCTCCATTTTAACTCAATGATAGATTTTTTTGGATGTTTTTGATGTTTTGATCTGAAATTTTGAATAAGCTAAAATAGGTCAGGATAGAGAAACAATTGACAAAAAAGTTACAATTATTTTGAAAAAGTTGCTTTTTAAAATTGTTGAAATACGTTTTAAGGAATTTTTCGTTCTGATTTCATGGTGGCTCGCACGTTTTACATAGATGATGTACAGCAAAATTTTGTTAAACGCAACCGTTTCCGAGATATATATAGCGATTTTCCTTTTTTTATTCCTTGTTAGGTATATATGTCACTGCGACTAGCTTTTAGATCTATTGTGACCACTGGCGTAGCTACGGGGGGGAGGGGGATTAGGGTTAAACCCCCCCCCCCCCCCCCAGAGCCAAAATTTGTGGAACAAACTTTCAGTATAAAGCGCTTTGCGATGAAAAAATTTTCCGACTGCGCCGCTATTTTCAAACTACGAATACAATTTCTTATTACTGTTAACAAAATGTACATATCAAATCAAAATAGGTATCATTGACCGTTGAAAACCCCTCCCAGAGACAATTTCTGGCTACGCCACTGATTGTGACAAATGCCCCAGTTTTATTTGGCTTTGTCAAGTTGACGTATCGTCATTGCACAGATAAAAATAATGAGACTTACACGTCATGTAAACTTCATTTTAGTCATGTAAACTTATTGTTATGATGGTTTACATGATACATCATGTAAATTTGTGTTATATATCATGTAAATTCTCAGAGTCATGCTGAATTACATGACATATAATGGAAGTTTACATGATATTTCATGAACTTTACATGATATGTCATGTAAACTTCTGTGATATCCCACGCTCCAATTATGTGCATCATATGTCACAGAATTTTACACTCTTTTTTCGATCTGTGGGGTATTGGCAGCAATAATCAAACATTGACTGTTAGCGCGATCCTAACACAGTACTACAGTTTGGATGAAATGTACTACCGCATTGGGGTATAACATTTACTGAAGTTATTAATGTTTCGATCTTTTTTTGTACATTTTTCAAGTCATGAATAGGTAAAGGAAAAAAATATTGAATCGCATATTTTGTTATATAAAAAGAGCTTATTTGTGTCAATAGATTACCTCATTCCTCTGCAACAATATTTATCATTACCTGAAAAGAAAATAAAAAAAAATATTTATTTTAGAACTAGAAACATATTTTGATATTTTGATCTAAATTAAAAGAAACATAAAACTAAAAGAACTTTGCATTGACAACTCTAGGATATTTTGATATTATAGAAAAAAATGCATTCAGCAGCTTCGTATTGGGCATCAGTGGTGGAAAGCATCATGTGCTTGACGTGTTTTTTGGTTCGCATCAAACACAATTTTTGCTCACGCGCTCGCGAACCCAAAAAGAGAGAACGGTTCACGATTTCCCGGATCGACGAACCAACACAAAACAAATGTCGAACGAGCAGAATCACAGTTGGTTCGTCAGAAGGATCACAATGTAGAACACTTGGTTTGTTGCCATTTTTTGTACACTTAAAGGTAATTAGTTGGGTGTTTTTTTATTATACTGGTCAGGTATCATTCCAATAAATGATATCGACGAAAAAGTTTACCAACATTTGATTTCATTACAGAAATATCGGCCGCGAACCTCTAAAATAAAAAAGCATCGCGATTGCAAAAGATGCGATGCACTCGTTGGCGTTCGTGTCGTACGATCGTGAACCACAGACGTACGAACACCATCGCACAGCAAAGGTTTGCGATGCGATGGCATTTTTTGTAGCGCGTAAGCACACGTTCGCGATCAATTTCCACCACTGTTGGGCATTGACGTTCTTAGAGCATATCAAATAGGAGAAAAGAAAGCCTTGGCAATGCTGATATGGCTTCCCAACGAACATTTTAGCTGTATAAGAGTGGAACAAACCACTATTAAGCAAACTTTAGCTTAAGAAACTCTTGTTCAGCTACTTCAGTTTCTTGGGTTGCCAGTGAGATTCCTTCAGGAACTTCTTCTGGGAATCCTTATGAGATTCTTTGAGAGGTTTATTTGAGACTCCTTTAGAAGTTGCTTCTGTGATTATTTCTAAACCTTCTTCTGGTAGGATTTCTCCAGAAGTTGTTTTCAAAATCCTACACTAACTCCAATAATTTCTTCCGCCATTCCTCCAAAGGTTACTTCTGGAATTTCTCTAGAAATTCTTTATGAGATTCCTTTATAAATCCTTCCGAGATTTCTCTTGTATGTAGATCGTTCCAAGATTCGTACAGAAAATTCTTCTACGATTCCTCAAAAAATTCCTTCTGAGATTCTCTCATTCCTGCAGGAATTTCCAGGATTCCTTCAGAATTTCCTTCCGAAGTCACTCAGGTATTCATTTCGTCATTCCTTCAGGAGTTCCATCCATGACATTTCCAGCATTCATTCTCGAGCTGAAATTCATCCAGTAGTTACGTCTGGGGTTCCTCCAAGAACTCCTTCCGATATTGCTCCAAAAAAAAGCTATCCCATAGAAAACGATTAGTGAGGAGTGATCAATATAAAATATGGAGTGAGAAGTTTGAGTAAACTGTGGGGAGTTACCTTTAAAGAGTGCATAGTGTGGGGCAATAAGAGTGACAACTAAGTAGTGCTGAGTTTAAATAAGGAGTTAGGCATAAAAAGTAAACAGTGAGATTAAGAGTGTGCAACAAGGGGTGTGAAGCAGTGAGGAGTGCGAAAAGAGTAAGTAGTAAAGTAAACAGTTATAACTAAGTATTGAGCAGTGAGAATGGTGATGAACCAGCCTCGTACTGAAATCTGTCTAATAAAGCTAATAATAATAAGAGTGAGGAGTAAGATGAGACAAATGCGGATATGAGCAATGACAAGTGAGCAGTGAGAAGTGAGTAGCGAGAAATGATCAGTGAAAAGTCAGTAAGTAAAGTAGTAAGGAATGAAAAGAGCATGAGGCAATGAGAAGTGAGCAGTGGAGTGAGGAGTAAGCAGTGAAAAGTTAGAAGTGAGAAATTAGCAGTGAAGAATAACCAAAGATGAATGCAGGGTGTCTGGGAAATGGGGTCTCCAGTTAGCCTAGTGGTTAAGGCTATGGATCGCCAATCCGGAGACGGCGGGTTCGATCCCAGTTCCAGTCGGGAAAATTTTCTCGACTCCCTGGACATAGTGTATCATTGTACTTGCCTCACAATATACAAATTCATGCAATGGCAGGCAAAGAAAGCCCTTCAATTAATAACTGTCGAAGTGCTCAAAGAACACTAAGTTGAAGCGAGGCAGGTCAAGTCCCAGTTGGAACATAGAGCCATAAAGAAGAAGAAGAAGAAGAAGAATTCAGCGCAGTGTAAAATGTATAGTGAGGAGTGATCAGTGAAAAATGAGAAGTGAACTGTAAAGAATGGACAGTGAAAATTGAAGTGTGAGGAGTGCAATGAAGAGTGAGCCGTGAAGAGTGAGAAATGAGGAGTGAGTGCGAAGTGAGCAGGAGTGATCATTGATAAAAGAATTCATACAAAATGGGCCGTCCATTAATTACGTAAGTGTTTATAGGGGGAGGGGGGGGGGGGTTTGAGAAATCTTACACGCCATACAAAAAATTTTGGGTTCTCATACAAAAAATCTTACAAGGGGGGGGGGGGAGGGGGTGCCGAAAAATGGCAAAAAATCCATTACGTAATTAATGGACAGCCCCAAAGTAAACCCCATATAGACACAAATGTAACAGGCGTGGCTATATGGGATTCATCTTTTGACCATGCTGAGAGTGACGCGTTCGATTCCCGTTGGCCTAGGAACTTTTCGTAAAGGATATTTCCCTGACTTTCTTGGGTATAAATTATTTTCGTGCCCGCCAAACGATACACACATGCAATTGTCATTGGCAGAGGAAGCTCTCAGTTAATAACTGTGGAAGTGCTCATAGAACATCAAGCTGAGAAGCAGAGAAGCAGGCTTTGTACCAGTTGGGACGTTACGCTAGAACCAAAGTAGATCAGTCGAGGAATGTAAAACAGTTAGGAGTGAGAAATTGGCAGTGAAAGATTGAGTAGTACACAGTATAAGAGATAAAAAAAAAGAAGGGCAATAAGTGTAAAGCATTGATAAGTGAAAAGTGAGTAATCAGTAAAATGTTGATGGCTGATCGAAAATTATCACTTTTTTTATGTCATGCACCAGAGCCGTACCAAATTACGCGAAAAGTTTCACACCTAAACTATTAGTTTTTGCTAAATGCTGTCTTCAGGAAAGTTCCTTCATATGTTTGCACATTCTTTTTCAATATTGTATTTATTGCACTTTCAGAACAGTCAATATTCTACATTTTCCCAAAGATAGCAAAATTTTATACCTTCAACCCAAAAAATATTGAAGGTTTTCTTATTTTTTTACTACCAAATATTTCAGAATAGCGCACATAGATCGTCTTTTGGCACCAAAGAGTTTTTTCCACTTAAAAAAAGAGCTTTTTAATTGTTCTTCATATTCAAAATCCACTTGTATCGTTCTGAAATATGAAGTGTCAAAAATAAGCCGTTTTTAGAATAAAATCCTGAATAAATACAAAATGAGGATATAGAACTTTGCTGCCTTTGAGAAACATGTTATACATTGAATGCTCTGAAAGTGCTCGGAACAAAGTTTTTGTGAGAAATCAGCAAATAAAACTTTTTGGAAGAAACCCATTCGTAGGTGTCATCCTAACTAACTGTTCAAATAACTTATTGAAGCTGTAGTAAACCTATACTTTTATTTCAAGGAGATATTGGAAATACTTAGTGGTATCATGCATAAATTACGTTACGCTGAAAACTGACTCAAACAGATTTAGGTCAAGTGTACCAATTCGCGCAAAATATATGATTATGAATAACCAAAAAATGCAAATAACGTTTTTCAAATTTCAAAACGGTCGTAGCATCTGAAGCTTGAAGCTTGAAGCTGTTCGAGTCCGTATGAAGTTGATCATCAATGTTAACTTCTTTTCTCGATCAGCCTAGATAGCTGTGTAGTGTCGGTAGCGATTGTCTCAATTGGCTAAGAATCGGACCGCCTGTTCCGATGGTAAGAATCCACCAACAGGTGACCCCTAATCCATGATGTGATGCGGCTTTATGCTTACCGTGCCTAGGAATGAATGGCTAGGGGGGTCTAATAAAAACCTAACCGCTAACGGAGCCTGTGGAGTACCAGGGCGCCCTCCACAGTATGTTGCCTTTACTGCGCTAACCGGAGCAATGGTGCAGTGGACCTTGTGTTTCTCCGAGACAATCAGCTGCCCTTCTTTAGTCTCACTTGAGGCTAAATAAGGGCGGGATTATGAAGATGTTGTTAATTAGTTTAAATTTTCACCTATATGGTTTCGCATTATGCGATTTACACAGTGTATTCTGTGTATCCTCGCCTTTGGCGTTTTCCAATCGATACCGATTTGGTTTTATTGTTGCTGTTCTTTGTTGTGCTGTTGTTGCGAAGAGTTTAATCTTACCTAGTTTGGGTAGTGGCTACGGTTAGGATAGCTCAGATCAATCTTCAGCATAAAAGAACAGCAACGATCAATCTTTGCAGACTTATGCAAAATGGTACAGCCCAAGTGGCCTTGGTACAAGAACCTTACTTTCGTAAGGGAAATTTCTATCAAGGAAACCTTGTGAACCCGGTGTTTGCCACTTTCAGTAGACATGAAATGGCAAACTCGCGTGTCATGCCTCGAGCCTGTGTGCTTGTCAACAACGCAATAGTTGCTACACTCATCTCTGAACTAACCACCAGAGATGTATGTGCTATCACAATTGATGTATCTGTTGGAAACCTCAACAGGAAATAAGTCTATTGTTCTGTGTATTTACCGCATGATGAACCATCCCCTACGGATGCTTTCAAACAAGTCATCGCATACTGCACTTCAGAAGCCCTTCCGCTAATTGTTGGCAGTGATGCTAATGCTCACCATATCATCTGGGGCAGCTCAGATATTAACTTGAGAGGCTCCAGTTTGATGGAGTACTTAAGTAGTACAGATCTTGCATTACTTAACATTGGCAACCGCCCAACCTTCATGGTATCTGCTAGAGAAGAAGTGTTAGATATAACGCTTTGCTCTAGCAGAATTAGTCACGAGCTGACCAATTGGCATGTGTCAGATGAAGAATTTTTATCTGACCATCGCTACATCTTTTTGAACATTTAAATGTTACTTCGCAAACATTGCGTTTCAGGAATCATCGGTCAACAAACTGGGATCTTTATACTGATTTGGTTGCAGCCAAATTTCATGGATATTCACCATCCATTGACACTCCAAGTGATTTAGATGATGCCGTTGATACTACAACGACCTTCATCATGAAAGCTTTTGAAGAAGCATGTTCTCTACGGTCTGTGAAGATCACAAGAGGAAACCCTTGGTGGAACTCTGATCTGGCGAAACTCAGGAAACAATGTAGAAAGAGTTGGAACAGACGACGTTCGGCTGGTTCGGAGGCTTTCAGGTCGGCTCGCAAGGCCTACAGGAAAGCTCACCGGTCTGCTGAACGATCCCGCTGGAAAAACCTTTGTACAAATGTTTCCAGCTTGAGTGAAGTCAGTCGGTTAAACAAAATCCATGCGAAATCTAAGGATTTCCGGGTGAACGAACTTCGTTTGCCAAATGGCGATCTGACTTCCTCTGATGAGGAAGTTCTGGAATGCTTATTCAGCACACACTTCCCTGGATGTGTGGATATTACATCTTCGGATGATCCTGAAGTCTTTTCTTGTAGTTATGATTCTTTAGCTTCGGCTCGGAGTATTGTAACTATAGAATCGATTGAGTGGGCTCTTAATAGCTTCGCTCCTTTCAAATCTCCTGGGGCAGATGGGATTTATCCTATTTTGCTTCAGAAGGGATTTGATTATTTCAAACATGTTTTGAAAAAACTACTTGCTTGCAGTTTTGCTACAGGGTATACTCCAAAATCCTGGCGGGATATTACTGTGAAGTATAATCCAAAAGTGGGTCGTGCGTCGTATGAAAAAGCAAAGAGTTTCAGACCTATCAGTTTGACCTCTTTTCTTCTGAAATGCTTAGAACGCATTGTGGATCATCACATCCGTGATGTTCATCTGGCCAACGTGCCTCTTCATGTGAACCAACATGCCTACCAATCTGGTAAGTCCACTGTGACTCTTTTACACAAGGTTGTTTACGATATCGAGAAAGCATTCGCTCAAAAGCAATCTTGTTTGGGTGTTTTCTTAGATATCGAGGGTGCCTTTGACAACGTGCCTTTCGATGCCATATTGGAAGCCGCACGGAGTCATGGTATATCTCCAATGATTTCCAATTGGATTCACCAAATGCTCAAAAACCGATATCTCTTCTCGACATTGCGTCTAGCAGGGATTAGGAAATTGAGTGTTTGTGGATGCCCCCAAGGGGGAGTCTTATCACCGCTTTTGTGGAATCTCGTAGCAGATACGCTATTGAGGCAACTCAATAATAGCGGTTTTCCTACTTATGGTTTTGCCGACGACTACCTAACACTGTTAGTTGGTATGTGCATCAGCACCCTTTTCGACCTGATGCAAAACGCCTTTCAGGTAGTTGAGGGTTGGTGTCGCCAATATGGCCTATCGGTTAATCCGAGTAAAACAGCTATTGTTCTTTTTACGGAAAGGCGAAACCGTAATGGCGTTCGACTTTTGCGTCTCTTTGATTCTGAAATCGATGTGACTGAACAGGTAAAGTACGTTGGAGTCATTCTTGATTCCAAGCTTTCCTGGACACCTCACATTGAGTTCAGAATCAAGAAAGCTTGTATGGCCTTCGGGCAATACCGGCGTACTTTTGGTACAACTTGGGTTCTAAAACCCAAGTATATCAAATGGATTTACGCAACTGTGGTTCGGCCAATATTGGCTTATGGATGTCTTGTGTGGTGGCAAAAGGGTGAAGTGAGAACGGTCCAATCAACATTAGGCCATCTCCAAAGGATGTGCTTAATGGCGATGTCTGGAGCGTTCTCTTCAACTCCTACGGCAGCGCTGGAAGTTCTCTTTGACGTTGCCCCACTACACATTCATCTCAAACAAGAAGCCCTTTCTTGCACTTACCGGTTACGGGTACTCGGTCTACTAGAGGAAACTCCTGTGAACCGCACATCAACACACACCTCGTTGTTTCCACTTTTAGTGAATTGGGACAAAATTGTCCTTGCTCCAAGTGATCTTAGAATTGCTTGTAATTTTCCATATAGAACATTTTCCACAAAATTCTCTTCCCGGGAAGAGTGGACATCTGGTTATCTGGAAAGAAGTATTTCAGACGGCATCGTATGTTACACTGATGGCTTCCTTCTCGAAGGTCGAGCAGGTGCTGGTGTTTATTCTCGTGAGCTAAGGCTGTATCAGTCTTACTCACTTGGTAGACACTGCACCGTTTTTCAGGCCGAAATCTTTGCTCTTATGTGCGGAGTGCAATCAGCACTTCAGCAGCATGTAATGGGCAAAGTAATATACTTCTGTTCAGATAGCCAGGCTGCTATTAAAGCACTTGCTTCGACCAACTCCAGGTCGAAGATAGTTATCGCTTGTCGAACTCAAATCGAAGAACTGAATTCAGCAAACGCTGTTCACCTTCTATGGGTACCTGGTCATTCTTCCATCGCTGGAAATGAATTGGCTGATGAGTTAGCTCGCTCTGGAGCATCACATGACTTCATTGGCCCTGAGCCAGCTATTCCGATATCGAAGTGTTGGATTAAGCTTCAGATTCACACCTGGGCTGTCACTCAACACAGACAATATTGGAATAGTTTGGAGTCATGTCGTCAAACCAAATTGTATAGTGCTGAGCCATCTCTGCGGGTGGCGAAGTATCTAACTAATCTGTCTAAGCAGAATTGCAGCATGCTGGTCAAAGCATTGACTGGCCACTGCCGACTCAGCTATCACATGGCGAATATTCAGCAAGCTGATTAATTTGCCTGTGATAGCTGTGAATCCGATTATGGAACTTCGTATCATTTGATATGTAACTGTCCAGTTTTCGCGCAACTGCGTTTCCGAGTATTCGGTAAACACTTATTAAGTGAAACTGACTTCAGAAACCTGAATCTTCAGGATATTCTGTTGTTCTTAACCCGCTGTGGTAAAGAGCTATAGACTCTCTTTCGCTGTATGCGTTATTACAGTGCCCTTTTCAGGGCGCTGTTTGAACCCATTGTGGTACGCTTGTGCGTTAGTACCCTCTTCCAGGGTATTTTTCCTATTTCCCTACCTGTCCCTATTCCCATCCAAATCCTTTTACCTTCCTTTTCCCTCAGGTAGATGATGAAGTAGGCTGTTATTATGGCGATGGCACAAATGTCCCAAATGGAGAATAACGTGCCTCTGGAGCCGGCCTTCTGATACCTGATCCTAACTAACTGTTCAAATAACTTATTGAAGCTGTAGTAAACCTATACTTTTATTTCAAGGAGATATTGGAAATACTTAGTGGTATCATGCATATATTACGTTACGCTGAAAACTGACTCAAACAGATTTAGGTCAAGTGTAACAATTCGCGCAAAATACAGGGTGTTAGGTTCCTGAGTGCAAACTTTTTAAAGGGTGATAGAGGACCATAAATGGTGAAAAAAATTGTTCTACGCATATGGTCAAATCTCAACCGTTACGTAGTTATTGAACTCCCCATGTTTTCTACTCTTATTGCCTTAACTGGCTATAACTTTAAAATGGTCAAACTTATCGCACTTTTTTAACCCTTATTAGAAAGATTATTGAATTTTCTATCAAATGGCATCTTTGAACCGATCAGTTTAGTTAAATAACTAAGTTTTCTGGATCAAATAGTCTAAAAGTTGTGTGTTTTGATTTGTTTTTGTCAATTATCTTTGAAAAATGCGTAATAATTTAAAATTATTTCTTTGGCAATATTGTGGCCCCTGTTTCACTCTACAATTTGTTCTTTGACATAAAATTTCTATCTCTTATCGTTTTCTTGCAATTTCGATTTAAACGTCGCATTTCAGATCAGAAATTTGCAATCGTCATGGTAAGTACTTTTTTGCGCACTGTGCTGCACATTTAAATCAAAATTGCAAGAAAACGATAAGAGTTAGAAGTTTGGCGTCAAAGAACAAATTGTAGAGTGGAACAGGGGCCACAACTTTCCCAAAGAAAGAATTTTAAATTATTACGCATGTTTTAAAGATAATGGACTTAAACAAATAAAAACACGCTATTTTTAGCTATTTTGCTCTATAAAACTTAGTTATTTAGCTAAACCAATCGGTTCAAAGATGCCATTTGATAGAAAATTCAATAATCTTTCGAATAAGGGTAAAAAAAACTGCGATAAGTTTGACCATTTTAAAGTTATAGCCAGTTAAGGCAATAAGAGTCAAAAACATGGGGAGTCCAATAACTACGTAACGGTTGAGATTTGACCATATGCGTAGAACAATTTTTTTCACCATTTATGGTCCTCTATCACCCTTTAAAAAGTTTGCACTCATGAACCTAACACCCTGTATATGATTATGAATAACCAAAAAATGCAAATAACGTTTTTCAAATTTCAAAACGGTCGTAGCATCTGAAGCTTATGGAATATTTGTACCTTCTTCTCCCTCGTACAATTTTGCGTTTATTTGATTAAAAAAAATAGTTCAAATCGTAGACTGCAGATAAGCCCTTTAAAAAAACACTTCGAAGCTTGGACGACCCCAAAATATTTAGGAAATTTTACTATGCAGCATGAAACTTGAATAAATCGAGAGAAACATAACCAACGATATAATAAAATTATCGAGTATTGTTGTACAATGTTAGTTGACTTTGCTTTACCCATTTGAAGAAATACAAAATATTTACCTAAAGCTTGTTTGAGCTTGACTGGCCGCCCGTAGTTGCTACTCCAGTATCGACAGACCAGCTACACTCACACTAGGAACCAAGGAGACAGCTACTTGGGGCCAACAGACATCTTCAATGTGTGAGTAGTGATGATCTTTTTTTTTGCTACGTCAGGCTGCTGGCCAATTTGGGTAAAGGGAGGGAAATGATGACTGCAATCGCTTGTTGCCAACAGGCCTTTGAATCCTCTGCGTCAGCAAAAGGTCATGCGAATGCCGGAGTGTTGTTGGGATATTTGTTTTTGGCATAGGGGTTTACGCATTGGTGCATGTATGTCAGGCGTAAGGTGATACATTGTGTGAAGCTTACTGTGAAGCGGCACAGTTCGTTTGGTTGCATAGCTTGTAGGTGTTATATGATAGATGTACACTGTGCTGTGAAAGTTGGAAGGAAGGGAAACGGTTTTCGTTGATACAAATTCTAACGCTATCCTGGTTAATTTACTTTGATTTTTAGATCACTTGTCCGTAGAGAAGAAAACAAGGCTGAAACTTGAAACACGTTTCTCTCAGTTTTACTGTTTTGAAACATGGGGCAACTATGCTGCACACGGCAGTTGAATAATGGATACCCTGCCCCACACTCCTTCAAGCCACCAACATAATTTTTCTAGAAACCTTTTTTTAACAGTTTTACTAAGTACTTGAAGCTAGTTCTTCACTCAAGGCAGGGTTCCTGAATTTAAAAAAAAGAACAACAAAAAAGATCCAACCTCTCAAATCCTCCACAAGCGACCACCACCATCGTCGTTGAACTGATGATGCAAGATGAAAATTTATTTGCACAACAAAGGCCAACCACTAAGCATATGAAAACAAGTACCGCACCACCATCGCCATCGCCATCGTCAGCCAGCAGTAGTGTGGTGGTCGTCATCAACAACAGTAGAAAGCATCAAGCTAACCGATTTCGAGCCCAAATAGCGCAAAACCCCCATTAGCATCACTCAGTGACAGTCCTCGGAGTCGTGTAGAGTAGGTACAGCTAGCTACCGGAGCTCGTCCGTTGTCATTCATTCAAAGTTTACCCATTTTCTGCTCTGTACGCGCTAGAGTCGGGTAGTACTAGGACTACGAATTTCCACCAGCGAAAAGGCAAGCAGCAGCAGCACCAGAGTGACAAACGATATTTAGGTCTGGAACTAATTTTATTGCAGCATCCAACAGGCCAGAAGAAATCCAATAATTCACCGCCTGAACTCCCGGGTTCTCCCGGCTTGGTGGTGTGCTGACTGAGGATCTGCCTTTTCCCGGATGATGGTGAAGGGTGAAGCTTCAACGACGGGGTAGCGGTAGTGGCGCGCAATAGAAGCAACAGCCAGAAGGGAGATTCCCGCCGCAGAAGAGACTTGGGTGGGAGCCTCGTCGTCGCGTGTGGGTAAGTGGAAGAGTGCGCTTCTGTGTACGTTTGGAATAAGCCTGAATAAGTGGCATCCCCGCTCAGTCTCCTTGGTATACCTAGCGCGCGAGGGCAACAACGATGATGACGACGACAACGACTATGATGCCGAGGCATATATGATTTTTCGTGCTCAAGAGCGTGCACCTTCACTGCCATAGAGTCACCTCCGCCTGGCTGGCTGGATGGCTGGCTGCTGGATGCTTGCTGTTTTAGCGAGGAAAAAGGCGTAAATTCGCGATGAAACCACCACTGCGGGTGAACGAAAGTACGGGGAACGAGGGTAAAAGCCGTATCTCGTATGCGGTGTGTCCTCGGATAATAGCGAACGGTTGGCTGGGTACAGGGATGCCAGATGTGAAGAGATGCTTTGGTTTTGTGAACTTCAATTTAGGGTATTGGTTCCCTTATTAAGCATGTAGCTCCCATTTTCATCCCACGAAAAACAAAGGATTGAAGCGCTGTTTGTTTTGTTTCTTATTTTTGTATTTTTTGTTAGAAGTGAGCACCCATGAAAACAAAAAGAACGGAGTCAATCGGTGCCGTAATCGCTTGTTTTCGAATAGGATGAAAATGGGGGCATGAGATTACTGATGGCACACATACCCTATTTTTTGAGAAGACTGGGGCACGTTCGGTGTAGTACTAGATTTGTAGTAATGAGCTGAATTTTAGTATGGTGAGAAGGTCAATTCTCCGTTTCTGCAATGAAATGGTGCAAAAAGCGTGGGTATTATGATTCCTTGCCTAATTTGATGCTGTTTGAGCAAAACTTTGGATGACTATGTTGTTTATGTTGCAAGAAATGGAGAAAACAACAACACTGTTGCCCAAAGTTTTGCTCAAACAGCATCAAATTAGGCAAGGAATCATAATACCCACGCTTTTTGCACCATTTTATTGCAGAAACGGAGAATTGACCTTCTCACCATACTAAAATTCAGCTCATTACTACAAATCTAGTACTTCACCGATCTGTCCTCTTGTGCGGAAATTTGATTTTAGACCACTCCAGTGCCGTAAGGTGCAACATGACACTGTACCTTAGATTGTATAACTGCACAGATAAAAATAATGAGATTTACACGTCATGTAAACTTCATTTTAGTCATGTAAACTTAGTGTTATGATGGATTACATGATATATCATGTAAATTTGTGTTATATGTCATGTAAATACTCAGAGTCATGCTGAGTTACATGACATATAATGCAAGTTTACATGATATTTCATGACTTTTACATGATATGTCATGTAAACTTCTGTGATATCCCACGCTCCAATTATGTGCATCATATGTCACAGAATTTTACACTCTTTTTTCGATCTGTGTGAAGATATAAAATGATACACTGGAACTTCTATTTATGCCGGTGCCCGTGGTGCAGTTGGTCACACGTTTGCGTCATAATCAGATGGTCATGGGTTCGACCCCAGCCCCGGCACTTTCGTCAGTTGTTTTTTCCCCCTGAGAGCAGCTGACACTGACCCTCTTCTGAGCCCATGGCTTAAATTAGACCCGAACACTTGGACATCGGTGAACGGCAACTCATAATGGACCCCGAATCGGACTGGAAAAAGGAACAACCAACAGCCACATATCAACATCCTCGTGCTCACCATTCTGCCATGATAGGGTAGAAAGTGAAAGCAGCGCAACGGCAACCAGTTCAATCACGCCATTGACACGCCTATACCTATAACATGGAGTGACAGTAGTGACATTAGGGGCCCAATTTCGTTTGATCCGCACATTTTGGGGCCGTTTAAACAAAAGAGATGTTGATAACAATGCCTGTCAGTGGGTTGAGTTCAATATAGTAGAATTAAAATAGAATACATTTAGGCGCTGTACAAAGTGAAAGTACAGCTTCCAATTGGAATGGCTCACGCAGTGCCTCAGTGGACAAAAGAGCTGCAAAATTAGATTAAGTGATTGAAGAATAAAAAAACTTCTATTTTTTATGCACATGGATGAGAATCTAGTTCGCGAGGACAGGTCTTGCTCCTGGGAACCCAAAAACAAGGGGTTTCAAGGAACTCCAGTGGCGTTTTAAGGGGTTGTTTCAGGGGATTTGAGTAGCCTTTTAAGGGCTATCTGTCTTGATTTGTTGGCGTTATAATGGGGCTACACGGAATTCAGGGGCATTTCAATAGTATTAAGGAAGTTTCAGGGACGTTTCAAGGGGCTTTAAGAGCTATTCAAGGGATTTCAGGAGCCTTTAAAGGGCGTTGCAAGGGGTTTGAGGGGCCTTTCATGGTATTTCAGAGTCATTTCAGAGTCATTTAAGAATTCCAAGGTGCTTCAGGAACATTTTAAGGGCGTTACTAAAGGTTTTAGAGGGGTTTAGTAGGATTTCAGCGGCGTTTCAAGGGTTTTATGGACCCTATTAAAGTCGTCCAAAGGGTTTCAAAAATTGATTATGATGATTTTAACGGCGTTTCAAAGGGATTACGGAGGTTTCAGGGGCGTTTCGCGGCGTTTTAGGTCAGGGTCGAATAAGGGGGTTTCAAGAACAAATTTAAATCGATGAGTATTTCAGAGGCGTTTCGAAAGATATGTATATGTCTCTAAAAATCTTCTGAAATTTCCAGAAATGCCTCTAAAATCCCCCTTAACCCCCCCTCAGACTTCATGCACCGCACTTGAGGCTCCAAAACCGCCGAAAACTCCTCCAAAAACCCCCTGAGACCACCTGGTACCCCTCTGAAACCCCATTGGGACCCCTCTGATTCTCCGATTCTCTGATTCTCTGATTCTTTGATTCTCTTTTGTCTGATTCTCTGACTTTTTGACTTTTTTACAATGATTTATTTTTTTTTTTGATTTTTTGATTCTGTGATTACCTTATTCTCCGATTCTCTGATTCTGTGATTATCTGAGTATCTGATTCTCTGATTTTCTAATTCTCCGATTAATTCTTTAACTCTCTGATGCTCTGACTTTTTGATTTTTACAATGATTTTTTAAATTTTTATTTTGTTTTTTTTTTTATTTTTTGTTTTTTTGATTCTCTGATTCTCTGAATCTGTAATTATCTGAGTATCTGATTCTCTGATTCTCTAATTCTCTGATTCTTTGTTTCTTTGATTATCTGACTCTCTGATGCTCTGACTTTTTGAATTTTACAATGATTTTCAATTTTTTTTTTGATTTTTTGATTCTCTGATTCTCTGATTCTCTGATTATCTGATTCTCTGATTCTCTAACTCTCTGATTCTCTGACTTGTAAAACACGATGTTTCGTATGCATCCTCCCTAGGACAATTTCTTTAATTACATATCACCGATAGGAAAAAGTATTTTTTTTTTCGATTATGCTGCATCCTTAGTCCTAGAAATGTTTCTATGTTGTATCAGAGCTTGCTGAAATTTTACGACAAAAATCAAATTTCTGAATGATCGTAGAATTATAATTGATTGTTTTAATTGATTTCAAAAGTTACGCAAAGTTCTTGTTCTAATATTTTTCTACAAAAGCTTTCATATGGAAGAAATCTGATACTTTATTGAAATTTGAAAACGAAAACAAGTGTTTAAATATATCTATGAAATATAAACTCTGATCAAGAAAAATAAACTCTAATAAAATCATTTTTTTCTTTAAATTTCACTGATAAAAGGAAAAAATAAAATAAAAAATTATATTCCTTGGGCCAAATTCTACTATTTTTCTTCATTCGTGTCGCTGGCCGCACAAAATATCGTCGCAGGCCGGATCCGGCCCGCGGGCCGTATGTTGGGCACCCCTGCTTTAGGAGTTCATGAACTTTTACAGAATTTTATAGAAAGAAGATTCTCCCTGAATTCCTCAGAATGATTTTTGCAAGAATTCCTCCAAATATTCCTCCTGGTATCACATTAGAATCCGTTCCTGCCTATGTATTTTCTTCGTCAGGAGTTTCTCAATAAATTTCTCAAAAGGTTCATCTTGAAACTAGTTCACGGGTTTCTTCTGAAATTCCTTCTAGAATTTGTGCAGGGATTGTTTAGGAAATTTCTTCGAGGATTGCTACCGAAGTTTGTGCCTGTATTCCTTCATGTATTTCTACGAACAGGTTCGAAGGAATTCTTCCACGAGTATTAACATAAATTTCTCCAGGAGTTTTTCTTCGGATTTCCTTCAAAATATGCAATTCCAAAAGTTATTTTTTACAGAGATTCGAATATTTGTTTGGAAATTCTCCTATGGTTTACCTTCCAGATTTTTATTTTCCAAGAACTTTATTTCTTCAGAGGTTAATTGCTTAATATTGAGGTATTGCTTAATATATTCAGGAATTTTCTCGGGTATTTGTCTAGAAGCTCCTCTAGAAAATTCTCAATAGATTCATCTGGAAGTTATTCTGTTGAGATTATTCAGAAGATCCTTCAGCTTTTTCTCCACGGATTGCTTAGGAGTTATTCAGACCTTTCTTCAGAGATTCTTTTAGATTTTTTTTTCGATGATGCCCAAGGAATTTCTCCAAAGATTCGCTCCACAGTTCCTACAGAAATTACTACAGAATATATCCCTTGGCATATTTCCGGGCAATTTACATGAAATTTTCTATGATCACTTGCAGATGGTTCTCCAGATCTATCAGGATTTTTTTTTTGTATTTATTTTTGAGATTTTCAGCCCTAAGCTGGTTCATCTCATAATAGTGAAGGCATGTTTCTCTCTCTCTTCTTGGCGTAACGTCCTCATTGGGACAAAGCCTGCTTCTCAGCTTAGTGTTCTATGAGCACTTCCACAGTTATTAACTGAGAGCTTCCTCTGCCAATGACCATTTTGCATGCGTATATCGTGTGGCAGGCACGAAGATACTCTATGCCCAAGGAAGTCAAGGAAATTTCCTTTACGAAAAGATCCTGGACCGACCGGGAATCGAACCCGTCACCCTCAGCATGGTCATGCTGAATACCCGTGCGTTTACCGCCTCGGCTATATGGGCCCATGTCTCAAGTGGTTTCAAGTGGTTATACAAAGAATTCGTTCGTGGTTTTTTTTTCTGTTTCTGCAGGATTTCCTTAAAAAATCTCTTGGCAGTACTTTAGCAATTTTTGTGTAATGTGTATTTTTAAAATTTTAATATTTTTTTAGGGTTTTCTTTATAAAATCCACCATAAATTAATTAAGGGACTTCTTCAAGCATTGCACTCGTACTTTTGTCTTATTTTTTGGATTTCTGCAGACATTTTTAATAACCTTCCTCACGAATGTCTCCAGGAATCCCTTCAGAAATTTCTAAAGCAGTTTGTCTATGAAATTACTTCCAATGTTCCGCCAGAAAATTTTCAAGAATTTCTTGTAGCTATTACCAGAAGTTTACTTTTAAGTAATTCCTTCAGGCAATCCTTCAGCTATTTCATTAGAAAGAGCCCTTAAAAGAATTTTTGATGGGCTCTCCGTAGGATTTTAAAAGATTTTTTTGAGAAATTTCGGGAACACTCCACGGAAAAACATCTGGACTAATCCCCTGCCAAAATAACTGAAGAAATCCCCAAAGTACTGAAGAAGTCCTTTGAAATGTTTTTGAAGGAATTTCTGGAAGAATCCCTGAAGGAAATTCGGCAGAAATCTCCAGTGGAACCCCGGTGGAAATCTCAGGAAGTACTCTTCAATGTGTTTTCAGGGGAACGAATAAAGAAATCCCAAGGAATTTCTGAAGAACTTTTTGGAGAAATACCTGGAGAAACTCACATAGAAACTCTTGATGTAATACTTGGAAAAGTTTATTGAGGAATTTAAGAATGATCCCTGCAGATTTTTTCAGTAAAAATTTAAGAAGATTATCTAAAAGTATGGACGTATTATTGAAAAAATTCCAGTAGAAATACTTGGAGAAACACCTAGACGGACCAGCCAAGGGCTGAAAGTCTCTTTAATAAAGACAAATCAATCAACTATGCGAACATGGGTAGTTAAGCTTTCTAAAAACATACGATGTCATTCTTTTTGGAAACAATTGAAAAAACTGGCATCGCTGCCCTGCTGCAAGATACCTAGGACCCATATAGAACACAAGCGAGGAATGACGAAGAAAAAACAATTTGGAAGTGATGCTGCTTTCGCAATACTTGCTAGAGAGCACTGTGCCATAACCTATGGCTACGATATGGCGGCGGCTACATAGCGCTGAAGCTACTATCCACACGGTAGGGAGGGACGCCTAGAGCCGTGCTATTTGCGCTACGCTCGAAGATGCTCATAGGGCAGAACGACGACGACGACAACGACGACGACGAGGAGAAAGGATAAGGTTTTTATATAATCATCGCCCGAGGTGCCTTTTCTGTGTTTTGGAGGGAGGATATCGTCGTCACGAACTATACTCGCCGCCGCGAGAACGGTGCACACCAGAGGCGATGATGGCTTTTGGGTACACATATTTGAAAACAATCGCAATCATGTGGCGATATGTGGCGGGATATAGGTTTATGCTGCCTGAAGGAGGAGTAGGAGAAGGCGGAAAGTTGAACTGCGACATCTGAATCATCCGATATCGATGCGGCGGAATAATCACGCATTGAAAGTTATGTCGCCCCGCGCCATCGCCGGATCGGAGAACGTGATTTACACTAGGTGCGGTGTTCGCGCGAATACCATGGGATAATGTGATGCAATGCAAACAAACTTCTTGAAGCGAAGGCAGGATGTCAGCATAAGTTCAAAAGCCGAGTAAAATCGATAACTGGGTTATGAGCACAAGCGCTCTATTAAGGGTACAAGAACCGCGAAATATGCTTTATCTCGTTGAAGCAACGCGGGTTCAATGGGTGCCATAATTAGGAGCATCTTCAAATTTTAATGGAGCTGCTTGATCTAATTACCGGATTTGAGGAATAGAATCTTACGAGATCTATTAAATAGTCAAATGTAAATATGAGAAATGAGTATAGATGACCGTACAATACGTAGTTGCTGCTCCGTAATTAACTTGACCAGTACAATTGAAATTACAAACGGAATCAAAAAATGCATCATGGAACTAGGTTAGCATCCTCAATGTGCACAGTTCGAGGATACAAGATCTTATAAAGTCAATAACAGCGCCGATCACATCCTATCGGTAATCGGGGAACGTAAGTGTGAAGTTCATCCCGAATCTCTATCGACGGTGATGGAATGAAGGCAGCTGAAGAGTTCGTATACTAGGGCTCACAGGTGTCCGCCGACAACGACACCAGCATTCAGAGACGCATTGTGGCAGGAAATCGAACTTACTTTGGACTCCGCAGAACTCTACGATCGATAGAAAGTTCGCCGTCACACGAACGAAGTTAACCATCTATAAAACGCTGATTAGACCGGTAGTCCTCTATGGGCACGAAACATGGACCCTACGTGCAGAGGACCAACGCGCTTTTGGAGTTTTCGAACGAAATGTGTTGTGTATCATCTACGGCGGAGTGCAGATGGAAGACGGGACTTGAAGAAAGGCGAATGAACCACGAACTGCAATATCTGCTGAGAGAACCAACCATCGTTCGCACCGCGAAAATCGGGAGGCTACGGAAGGCGGGTCATGTCATCAGGATGTCGGATAGCAATCTTCTGAAATGGTTCTCAAGAGTCATTCGACCGGTACAAGAAGACGTGGAGCGCAGCGAGCTAGGTGGGTCGACCAAGTGGAGAACGATCTGCGGACCCTGTGCAGAGTTCGGAACTGGAGACCCAGAGCCATGGACCGAGTCGAATGTAGAAGACTGTACAACAGAGGACACTCAGACCTTAGTTTGAACGGTAATTAAGGTAAGTGTGACGTCCGTTGTTAATACAGATCTAGGTTGCCTCTGCGACTGCACGGCTCTCACAAGAAGAAATTTTAGTGGAGAGGAAGAATAAGTCACAATATCTGAAGTCACCTGGACAAGTGCCCAATTCCCAGGTAAACCGAAGATTGAACCTAGAAATCTGCAGCACGTATCCGATAGTGTCGGGCAACCGCCACAATCGATTCCGACCCAATTTATAACCGCACACGGGCAACCATAATAGCAATAATTTCGTACCGTCTACGTAATCAAACGACGACGCGGACGCGGCACGGACGACCACGGAGACTGCAACGATACTGATCGCGAGAAGACCAACAGACGACGACAACCTCGACGACATTCAGGCTCCAGCTGCTACAGCGGGCTAGCAGCATCCATATTCCCAATAAAGTATCGCATTTGCGCTTTTGTGTATACAAAGCCGCACGGTGCCACCTTAGTCTCATCACGCCAACAACAGGCAGCAGCACTATGCTGTATAATTCGCAGGTACAACGTGGTATGCAGATAAGTAGGGTAGGTGGCCCTATTATGGGCTATATGAATCCTTGGTTGGCCGTGCTTTCCAGATTAGGGTTCTACAAGAACACTTACGCAGTTTTGACTTACGTTTTGCTTTGCCGTTACCATTTTGCGATTGAAATGTGGAAGCAGCACTTCGATTTCCATCTATATGCGCCCTGTGACGGGAGCTCTCGGTGCATCGGTCAGGATCTGGAAAGCAAAACAGCTACCGGAAGAATGTACTGAATTCTTTAGCCCTTTGGAGACGGTATTTTCGTCTTTCTAAATGCAACCTCGCTGGTCTGGAACACGTTTGTACAAGTCAGTTTTCTCGACTGCGCTCCAAAAGGTTAGGGAATTTCCTCCAGACACTTTGTTATACCGTAAAACGGGGTATCATTGAAAATGCGGGTAACTTTGATAGTGCGGCAGGCATTGTGTAATTTATCTTATAACTATGATTCCTTCAACCAGTTTAGAAAAAGGTTAACGTAAATCAATTCTATACATATGAAAGTTCATCTTAGACGTATTTTCATTAAAATCTAGTTTATGTACAACTTTTTGGACAAAAAATAAAAATTGTTGATATTTTTGTCATTTATCAACCCCTTCAAACAATCTGCTATACGACTTCGTTAAAACTATTTTTTCAATAAATTGACTTTTATTCTTGATAGATTCATCATAGTAGATTCCAAATCTGGCCTTGAATCTCTTAACGAAGTGTGTTTTTACGAAATGGAAGCAATTTTGTAAATTGGGACATTATTCTCCATACATTGATAAACGCCTAAAAGTATGCAATGCCCTTGTAATTTCATGTAGATAAATATGTGTTGTTCAATATTTGTTAATAAAACATAATAAACTACCCGAAAAAATAAAACAAACCATGAGTAGCATGTAATCATATGTCGATGTACCGTTAAGCATTTATTATTACAAAGATAATAATTTTTGATAGCTAAATTTATTGTGTTTTGCACTCAATACTCCACAAACTCATTTTTATATTTAGAATTTAGTAAAAATCAATTGTTTGATATAAAAATTCTATCTAATATATTCCACAAGCCTTCTCTCATCATGCTCATACTCCAAAGATTTCAATCTGTGATTATTTTTTGAGATTTGATGTGTTTTTAGGGCATTATCAAAGTTACCCCAATATGAAAATCTGATTTTCGGCTATATGAAAAACTAAAAGTTATCCAAAATATTTCAGATTATCGAATCTTTTAATTGCAATTGATAACTGATACCCCAGTACTTGTTTTAAAAATATAAAACTCGGGAAATTACTGTTACATGTAAAAATATTGAGAAAATTCGCTGAAAAACTATCAAAGTTACCCCATTTTACGGTACATCCTTTCAGAAAAAAAAAAAACAAATGCAAATTCTCTAGAGTAGAGATTGATTACATTGGAAAATTCACAACTCTTTGCGGAATTCCACCAGTGATTTTCACCCAGAAATTATACAAAGTATAATGTCTTTTAGTCTTCCAGTAGGTTCGGTAACCATAGTTAATTATGTATCATTAGTCTGTCAAATGAATATAATTACTGTTACCAGTGTAGCTTGAAGTTCTGCTCACCGGAGCAGTTTGTTGGTCTGAAACATCTCAAAAGAGTTTCAAAATGAATCATTTAATTCTAAGCGGGTCATTGATAACAGTTAGGTATGAGATGCGGAAATCACTAATGTAGCGGCTGTAGATGTCAAAGAGCAAACTGCAGGACAGTTTGGATTATGCAACATATCCCAAAAGTATATAACAGTTTATATAAGTTTTCAAGTAGGTCAAATAGTACAAGCTTACACAGTTAAAAAATGTTACATCGAGTTCGCAGTAACAAAATGACCTCCATCGTTTTCAACACAATTTCCCATCGGATTATAAAATTACAGGTTGTCTGCAGTATAGAGCTTGCAAACAATTTTGCGTGCAAGAAATTCTTTCATGTAAAATTGAATGAAACGAAATTGAAATTTAAACGTTCTAATATTTACATCACGTGTAGTTTTCAGAATATATTTCTGTGTAACATTACCATACATCGTATCTAACAAAATCCACAAAAGGAGAAAATCGAAGGGGAAGTTCACTGTTTCCATAGCAACTCATACATTGAGCATTTCAGAAACGTGAAAATCCGGGTATTTTTTCACAAATCATCCCCTAAGGTGAGTGACGCAAGTAGTCCTTAATGGAATTCAGCGCCTCATGTAATTTTTTTTTGTTTACATATGTTACATACAGTGTTTGGTAGAGTTAGGCTTGAGTTTTAGTTGATTATGCAACGTTACTCTTTATAGCGTATATGACTACTGTTATGAGTGTAGATCTGAAGTTCTGGCCCTTGGAGTAGTTTAGATTATCTGCAACATTTCAAATGAATTTTGGAATTATTCGTATATTCTAAAAGGGCCATGATAGATAATAGTTAGATAACTGAAACGTCATTTTATGCACATGGCTGTGGGTGCATAAATTAAATAAAATAGGCATAAACAGAGGTGCATTTATGGGCTTCAGGGGCGTTTTAAGGGTGTTGTTTCAGGTGGTTTGAGGAGCCTGTCAGGATTTCTGTCAGAATTTGTTGGCGTTTGAATGGGATTACGGAGAATTCAGGGGCATTTCAATATTATTAGGGGCTTTCAGGGATATTTTAAGGTGCTTTAAGGGCAATTCAGGGGATTACAACGCAATGCAGGACATTACAAACGGTTTAAGGGGCATTTCAAGGCATTTTAGGGATCATCCATAAATGACGTAGCTTTTTAGGGAGGAGTCCCTGAAATTGCTACGAGCCATCTATTAGGTATGGAAAAATAGGCTATGAGGGGAGAGAGGGTGTTGAAAATTGGCCAACAAATGCTACGTCATTTATGGACGGCCCCTTAGCGTCATTTCAGAGGATTCCAGGGTGTTTAAGCAACGTTTGAAGGGCGTTTCTATAGGTTTTAGGGGCGTTTTCAGGCTGGTTCAGGTTTTGGGGGTTTCTGGTGCCTGTTGAAGGTCTCCAAAGGAGTTGCAGAATGCAGAGGCATTTAAAAGGCATTTCAATGGGATTACGGAGGTTTCTGGGGCATTTCAGGTCACGGTCATTATCAGGGCGTTTCAAGAATATTTTTCAATCAAAGGGCATTTCAGGGGCGTTAGATATTGTAATGGAGTCTCTGAAAATCCCCTGAAACTTCCTCCAAAATCCCCCTAAAAGCCACATGAACCACTGAACTTCCTGAAACGACTCCGAAATCACCTTACAACCCCTCAGGCCCCATGTAACGCACCCGGGACACTACGAAACCCCCGAAAACGCCTGCGTAACGGCGCCGAAATCCACCGAAAGTCCTCTGTAACTTCCTGAAATGCCTCTGAAATCCCTCCAAGACCCTCTCGGACCCTTCGAACCACATGTAACGTACCTGATTCCCTCCGATACCCACGAAAACGTGTCTGAATCCCGCCAAAAATGCTCTGAAACTTCCTAAAATGCCTCCTAAATCCCCCTAGAACCCCCTCGAACTCCATGTATCGCACTTGAAAACCTCCGAAATCCCCAAAAACGTCTGCGTAACAACTCTGAATCCCGCCGAAAATATTCTGTAACTTCTTGAAATGCCTTCAGAATCCCCCTGAAACCCCTTCGGGCCCCATGTAACGCAACCTCGAAAACTCCTCCGTAACGCTCTCGTTACACCTTTGAATCCCGTCGAAAATGCTTTGAAACTTCTTGAAATGCCTTCAAAATACCCCTTAAATCCCCTCGAACCCTATGTAACGCACATGAGACCCTCAGAACCCCACAAAAACACCTCCGCTACGCCTTTAACACCAGCCTAAAATGATCTGAGACTTCCTGAAATGCCTCCGATACCACCTTAAGACCCACTCGGACCTATGCAACGCACGTGAGACTATCGGAAACCCCTGTAAACGTACCTGTAACGCCTCCAAACCCCGTAGGAAATCCTCTGAAGCTCTCTGCAATGATTTCGAAAACACCCTCAGACCCTCAAGAAATTTACGAAATATAGCAGATTATGCAATGTTAACGATCAAATTACTCCTGTAGATTGAATTTCAGAACAGTTTGAAATACCTAGAACATGCCAAAATATTAACAACTGTTCCATGTTCATAAAGAAGGCTATTCGAGTACGTATGAATGTAATTAATATAGAAAATTATTATTTAACATTCTTTGTGCATTAGCTTGCGCGCACCTCGCTGACCTAGTGCACGTTAAGGGGTCATAATGACCCTAATGCACGAAGAGGGTTAACGCTACAGGTGTATCAATTTTATTTTGTCTTTCTAAACTTCTTGGTGTCCAGGATGTTCTAGGTTGTCAACGATGTCTCCAACTTAATTAATCACATGTTTCTCAAATAGAGGAGTAAGTTTGCAATAACTTTGTCGAAAACAGAGTTCATTTTTATCGAGTGGGTGATTTTTTTATACAGTCGATTTCTATTTGGGGTCACCACTTTGACCCCTACGGCCCCAAAGGATTAAAACAGCGATAGTGACTCTTTTGGGATATTTCTCAGAAATTAATTCCAAAATTTCTCAAGGATTTTTTTTTCGAGATTTTCTCAAACGACTGAACTTTAATTTCTCAAGATATTTAAACGAAACTTTCTTCAGTGAGTATTTGGCAAATTCCTCGAATAACTTGTTTTATGAATTCCTCCGATGATTCCTTCTGGAATTTATTCAGCGTGGACCATTTTCCGGGATTTTTTTAGGAATATTTGGGGAATATCCCAAGGGGTTCACAGTCATTCCATAGAAAATCGATATAGTGTATCCCCGAATATCGTGATACTTGATGGGTTTGTTGTTCATCGAAAATAATTATTAGAACCTTAATTAATTTCGTTGTTAGGGTGACCAATTTGGGGATAGGGCGATCCAAAAAATCAAAGTTTTTCAAACTAAAAATTTCCAAACAAATCAGAACTTCGGAATCAGTTGACCGATTTTTAGTTTTTTTTTTAAGATATTGGATTGAAGTTGTTGGTAATAATATGTTGAAAGGGCATAATTATGCACGAGTACTTACAAATTGTAAAAATATTAGATTTTTCAAGTTGTTTTGGTTTTGGGACCAAAGAAGTACCCTGATTTTATATTTTTATCGGAAAATTCAGGAAATTTGGGCGTTACATATCCAAAATCAAAAATGTATATTTTCTAGTTTTGAGATGTGATTTTTTTTATGTAGAGCCATATATTTTAATGTTACCTACTCTAAAATTGTCTAATATTGTAAATCCTCATAAAACTATGCACTATTTTTAAGTAATACCTGTAGTTTTTGTATCCATAGTTCTATGAGGTCTATAGGTATTGCATTTTTTAGTAAAACCTGGTGTTTTTGTATTTAAAGTTCTATAAGGAATCAAAATATAATCAAATTTAAAAAAGTGTTTTGTATAGGAAACATCAAAACATCTTATCTCGAGCTTACATTTTTGATTTTGGGTATATTACGCCAAATTTCCTAAATTTTCTGATAAAAATATAAAAAACAGGGTACATTTTTGGTCGCGAGACCATGAAAACGTGAAATAGTTGTGAATCAAAACACTACTATCTCCATGCAACATATTTAAAAAACTAGAGTTCAATATCTTTCAAAACAAACAAAACAACAAAAAAAAAAGAAATTAAAAATCGGCCAACTGATTCTAAAGTTATGATTTAAAAAAAATAGTTTTGAAAAATTTTGATTTTTGGACCATCCTATATCAAAATTGGTCACTTTAACGATGAAATAAAACAAAAAGTAAATACGGGTCTAATTGTTGTCGATGAATTTCTTCAGGAATTTAGCTGAAAAATTCATCGAGAAGTTCACCGGGGACTTTGTCACATTTCTTCAGGTGTTTCTATCAAGAATCCTTTCAGGAATCCTTGGATTTATTGGAGTATTCTTCTTCCAAACATGCTTTGAGGAAGTAATCCATGATTTCACATAAAAAAAATCCAGATTTTCACCAAAACTAGGGTCTGGGACCATTTGGGATCCTTCTATTTTGGGCACTTGGTGCAATAACTCAGTCAATGATTCCTTGCTGAACTCCTTGTTCCAAATATTTCTTCAGGAATTTGTTGATCTTTGAATTTCTTCAAATATTTCTGTGTGGGATTTTTCCAAGAAGTCATGGGAAATATTCAAGGGATTCGTTACAGAATTTCTCCACAGACTGCTTGAGGACTCCATCTAGGAATTCCATCGTGAATTCCTCCAGGAGTTTCACTGTGAATCTTTCAGATCTTTTCAGAGATTCTTTGAGTAATTTCTCAATAAATCCTACGGAAATTTGTCAAATGATTCATTGCCGTTTGTTTTTTTTTTCAAAGATTTCTTTGGGAATTTATCCAGAAATTTCTTGAGGATTTCTCCAGGAATTACTTGATAAACTTCTTGAGAAATCCGTTGAGAAATACCATCAAAGATTCCTTGGGGAGTTCTTCCAGGCAGTCTTCAGGAATACCTTGAGAAATTATTAAAGAATTCTCCAGGAATTTCATCTATAATTTTCAAGGGTTTCTTAGGAGAACCTCCTTGCAAAATTTCTCCTGGGTGTTATCGAGATTTCTTCCAGATATCGCATCTAGAAATTCTTTTTAGATTCTTTCCATGGATTCCTGGTGGAATTTCATCAGGACTTTGTTGAAGTTTTTTTTTCAGAGATTCTTTCCGAAATTCATCCATGGATTTCTTCGGCAATTTATTCAAGCATTCAAGAATTTCTCCAATGATTCTTTAAAGGTTTCTTTGGAGAATTCCTCCAGGAATTTCGTCAGTAATTTCGCCAGAAGTTTCGTGGCGCATTTCTACAAAGATTTTTCAAACATTTCGAACAAGAATATCGGCACCAACATTTCAAAAGGGCGTAACTGCTTTTGCAACCAATGCCTTCTCATAAAGCTGTGGACCGTATCTCATCCCTCCCGAGCAATCCACTAGCACAAATAGAAAGATAAAATCCTCCTCTTTCGTTTAATGGATGTGAATTGCGTAAGATGAATGATATACGATGTACAGCTCTGTGAGAAGTAATTGGTTGTTAAAGCAGTTACGCCCTTTTGAAATGTTGATGCCGATATCTTCATAAATTCTTCAGAAAATCGCTAGAGTTTCATAAGACATCTCTTTGGGAATGCCTTCAAATAACAAAAATTGTTCCAGAAAATCCTTGAAAAATTAAACTACGGGGTTCATCGATGATTCCTTCAGAAATGCTACCAGGAATTCCTCCAAATAGTTAAACGGGGATTGCTCCAGGTATTGTTTTAGGGATCTCTTCTGGGATCCCTTTAGGAATCCCTTCCTGCATACATTCTGATTTTTTTTTTTTGTAAAATAACTGGACATCTCTCCATGGATTCCATTGCATTTCTTTTAATTTCATTAATTTTTTTTCTACAATATGTACTACGGGAACTTCCTATAAAATTCATTCAAGAATTCCGACCAGAATTTGTTCCTTTACTTCATTTTTTTTTTCAATTTTATAGGAATGTAAATGATTTGGTTTTAAAACTTCAGGGCGAATCTCTGACAAAGCCAATTTAGGCATCCGGCAAAATAATAAAATTATCGTCAACTATGTTCGATTCTTTGGTTAACTTTACACAGATTTACAAAAATTGAAAACTTGAAACCTTTTCGAAATGTTCACTTATGGAACCACCTGTCCATAAATGCAGCCCCAACCCTTTATTCCAAAGAACCAGGAGGATGGAACCTTTTTCTTGCCTTGGCAAGCGGCAACGCAGCAGCGAGAGCGCAAAAAATACGAGCTGTAATCCTATCGCAATTTTTCCTCGTTCCATGCATAAATTTTCATAGTCATATTCGCAGAAAACGACTCGATGCTTTTCGCTTTTTTACTTCACGCGCGCGAACCACCACATCCCGCCACACCGCCATCGTCGCACAAAGCAGAGTGTGGGCGCGAGCAGCGCGATGGCAAGAGCGAAAGGAGACGTTTCGCTGCTGGATAAGGTTATAGAGTATAGTACAAGTTTTGCGCTATAGTGGATTGGGATACGTACTAGCGGCAGCAGCTCAGCCAAGTCTTAATCCGCAAAACTCATGCAGCAGCTCTAAGTTATTATCCATTAGATACATGGTCACATAGTGCAGCGGCGGTTTTCTCGCAGTGGAGCAGGAAAGGATCAATGGTGTGGCGTGGAGAGAAAAAAACTACAGTTGGATGATGATGGAACATAAAAGCGGCGAAACTCATAAGCGCAATCAAACGCTCTAATCCTCGTCGTAGGTTGCGTCGTCGTCGACGTCGTTCGTTGGTCTCGTCGTCTAACTCCTCGCTTTGCGGCTTGGCTGGCTAGAAGACGGAGTGCGGTTACTTAGTCATCACGAATAGCTGCCTGCTACTACCATATACTACATATTGTATAGTTAGCCCAGTGCCCGGCCGGTGCGGGTGCTTGTAGATTTATGAAGTGGATGAACAGGGAGGAGTTGTAACTCACCAGGAAATATGCAACATTTGAAAGTTGTGTATTATAGGCAGGCTACAAGTCGAAGGCCAGCCGTTTCGAAGACTAATAGCTGGCTTACCTAGAAGGTTGCTTGCTGCTGCACCGAGTTGCAGTTTCATAACATGGTCTTATAGTGTTTAGGATGCAACAAATTCGAACGGATTTGGTTGTGAGACGGAAGGCTTGATCTGGCATGACTTGTTAGATGAAACAAATTGGCAGTGGAAGTTGCAGTTTTTCAACGTAGGGTAAAAACACTAGACTTCTTTTTCTGTTTCTTATTCTTCTTCTTCTTCTTCTTCTTCTTCTTCTTCTTCTTCTTCTTATTCTTCTTCTTATTCTTCTTCTTCTTCTTCTTTATGGCTCGACGTCGTCACTGGGACTTGGCATGCCTCGCTTCAACTTAGTGTTCTTTGAGCACTTCCACAGTTATTAATTGAAGGGCTTTGTTGCCTGCCATTGCATGAATTTGTATATTGTGAGGCAAGTACAATGATACACTATACCCAGGGTGTCGAGAAAATTTTCCTGACCGGAACGGAAATCGAATCCACCGTCTCCAGATTGGCGATCCATAGCCTTAACCACTAGGCTAACTGGAGACCTAGACTTCGTCCCCCTAAAACTCTGCTCCAATCTTCGCCACTTCATCTAATCTAATCTAATCTAATCTAATCTAATACAAACGCAGCCAGTACGAGAAAGCATCCAGGAAAGTAATCAGGTTAGATTAGACCCAATTACTTTTCTTGTCAATATTGAGGCTTGCAGCATATCAATAATATGGTGCAAGCGTCAAAGCGGCCAGGCCTACTGCGTTGTATTTGCCGCAAAGATGATTCTTCGAATTGTCTCGAGTTTAAACGATTGTTTTTCGTCGAAGCAATTCTGGAATCTGCAGGGGAGGAGGGATGCGTGGACATACCGTACCAAACGCTCAAAATATGTGTTAAATATGATTGAGAAATATAGGAATATGTAAATAATGATACAGAATGGAATATGATGAATATTGGAAAGTTCTCACCCATTTAGCTTGTGCGGTCCGAAGTTTCTCTTGATGATCCCCGTGATTCTAAATTTCCAATCTGCGTCTGCCGGGCAATTGGTAGCGGTAGCGGCACACGACAAAACGCGAGAACAACAACGAGTTTCGGCACTTTTGACTTTTTCCGGTCCCCTACGACACGAAACTACTGGACTCTCCGGAACACGTAGTACCGGCTGTCACACCACGACCAGAATCGCGAAAAAAAAGGCAGCGGAGAAAACTTTTTATTAGAACGCACTTTCATTTTCGTAATCAAAATATTTAGCATTTTCTATCTTAAAACATGGACTGGAGTTGAAATTTTCAATACTTGAGGCGTAGCACCCGCCGAATCACTCACAAAAATCCTCGCAAAATCAATCGTTGACACTTTCTTACCCGCGGAAGAACGATCCGGATGGCGTAGCACCAGACAAACCGTCAGCGGAATCGCGAGAAAAAAAATTCGAGCACGAACGAAACCACGACAAACAGAGCAAAACACGTCTGCCGGTTTTGACGTTTTTCTCTTTTTAAGCAAAATTATGCATATAATTTGTTTAATTAAGTTTTCATTAAATAATTGCTTTTGTAGAAATTGACGAGAAATAATCTGCTCTAATCTTCGCCACTTCATACAAAAAAATGGAATTTGTATGGAGGGGCGAAGACTACAGAAGTGACGAAGTCTAGTGCATTCTTTTGGAAATCCCTGGAGGAATTCCTTCGGAAATTCCTGGAGCAATTCCTTCAGAAATTCCTGGAGGATTTTTTTCGGAAATTCTTTTTAAATTTTTTTTTGGAAATTTTTGGAGGAATACCGTTGGAAATTCCTAGCAGAATTCCTTTGGAAATTCCTTCGGAAATTCCTGGAGAGACTCTTTTGGAAATTCCTGAAGGTTTTTTTTTTAATTCCAGGAAGAATTTCTTCAGAAATTCCAGGAGAAATTCTGTCGGAAATTCCTGGAGAAATTCCTTTGGAAATTTCCAAAGGAATTTCTCCATGAATTTCCGATGTAATTCCACCAGGAATTTTGCGAAGGAATTCCTTCAGGATTTTCCGAATGAAGTCGTCCATGTATTTCCGAGAGAATTCCTCCAGGAATTTCCGTGGCAATTCCTCCAGGAATCTCCGAGGGAAATCCTCCAGGAACTTCCGGAGAAATTCCTCCAGGAAATTTCGGAAAAATTCCTCCACAAATTTCTGGAGAAATTTCCGAAGGAATTCTTCCAGGAATTTTCAAGTGAATTCCTCTTGGAATTTTCAAAGGATTTCCTCCTGGAATTTCCGAAGGAATTCCTTCACGAAGTTTCTCTTGATGATCCCCGTGATTCTAAATTTCCAATCTGCGTCTGCCGGGCAATTGGTAGCGGTAGCGGCACACGACAAAACGCGAGAACAACAACGAGTTTCGGCACTTTTGACTTTTCCCGGTCCCCTACGACACGAAACTACTGGACTCTCCGGAACACGTAGTACCGGCTGTCACACCACGACCAGAATCGCGAAAAAAAAGGCAGCGGAGAAAACTTTTTATTAGAACGCACTTTCATTTTCGTAATCAAAATATTTAGCATTTTCTATCTTAAAACATGGACTGGAGTTGAAATTTTCAATACTTGAGGCGTAGCACCCGCCGAATCACTCACAAAAATCCTCGCAAAATCAATCGTTGACACTTTCTTACCCGCGGAAGAACGATCCGGATGGCGTAGCACCAGACAAACCGTCAGCGGAATCGCGAGAAAAAAAATTCGAGCACGAACGAAACCACGACAAACAGAGCAAAACACGTCTGCCGGTTTTGACGTTTTTCTCTTTTTAAGCAAAATTATGCATATAATTTGTTTAATTAAGTTTTCATTAAATAATTGCTTTTGTAGAAATTGACGAGAAATAATCTGCTCTAATCTTCGCCACTTCATACAAAAAAATGGAATTTGTATGGAGGGGCGAAGACTACAGCAGTGACGAAGTCTAGTGCATTCTTTTGGAAATCCCTGGAGGAATTCCTTCGGAAATTCCTGGAGCAATTCCTTCAGAAATTCCTGGAGGATTTTTTTCGGAAATTCTTTTTAAATTTTTTTTTGGAAATTTTTGGAGGAATACCGTTGGAAATTCCTAGCAGAATTCCTTTGGAAATTCCTTCGGAAATTCCTGGAGAGACTCTTTTGGAAATTCCTGAAGGTTTTTTTTTTAATTCCAGGAAGAATTTCTTCAGAAATTCCAGGAGAAATTCTGTCGGAAATTCCTGGAGAAATTCCTTTGGAAATTTCCAAAGGAATTTCTCCATGAATTTCCGATGTAATTCCACCAGGAATTTTGCGAAGGAATTCCTTCAGGATTTTCCGAATGAAGTCGTCCATGTATTTCCGAGAGAATTCCTCCAGGAATTTCCGTGGCAATTCCTCCAGGAATCTCCGAGGGAAATCCTCCAGGAACTTCCGGAGAAATTCCTCCAGGAAATTTCGGAAAAATTCCTCCACAAATTTCTGGAGAAATTTCCGAAGGAATTCTTCCAGGAATTTTCAAGTGAATTCCTCTTGGAATTTTCAAAGGATTTCCTCCTGGAATTTCCGAAGGAATTCCTTCACGAAGTTTCTCTTGATGATCCCCGTGATTCTAAATTTCCAATCTGCGTCTGCCGGGCAATTGGTAGCGGTAGCGGCACACGACAAAACGCGAGAACAACAACGAGTTTCGGCACTTTTGACTTTTCCCGGTCCCCTACGACACGAAACTACTGGACTCTCCGGAACACGTAGTACCGGCTGTCACACCACGACCAGAATCGCGAAAAAAAAGGCAGCGGAGAAAACTTTTTATTAGAACGCACTTTCATTTTCGTAATCAAAATATTTAGCACTTTCTATCTTAAAACATGGACTGGAGTTTTCAATACTTGAGGCGTAGCACCCGCCGAATCACTCACAAATCTTCGCAAAATCAATCGTTGACACTTTCTTACCCGCGGAAGAACGATCCGAATGGCGTAGCACCAGACAAACCGTCAGCGGAATCGCGAGAAAAAAAATTCGAGCACGAACGAAACCACGACAAACAGAGCAAAACACGTCTGCCGGTTTTGACGTTTTTCTCTTTTTAAGCAAAATTATGTATATAATTTGTTTAATTAAGTTTTCATTAAATAATTGCTTTTGTAGAAATTGACGAGAAATAATCTGCTCTAATCTTCGCCACTTCATACAAAAAAATGGAATTTGTATGGAGGGGCGAAGACTACAGCAGTGACGAAGTCTAGTGCATTCTTTTGGAAATCCCTGGAGCAATTCCTTCGGAAATTAATCGAGGAATTCCTTCAGAAATTCCTGGAGGATTTTTTTCGGAAATTCTTTTTAAATTTTTTTTTGGAAATTTTTGGAGGAATACCGTCGGAAATTCCTAGCAGAATTCCTTTGGAAATTCCTTCGGAAATTCCTGGAGAAACTCTTTTGGAAATTCCTGAAGGTTTTTTTTAATTCCAGGAAGAATTTCTTCAGAAATTCCAGGAGAAATTCTGTCGGAAATTCCTGGAGAAGTTCCTTTGGAAATTTCCAAAGGAATTTTTCCATGAATTTCCGATGTAATTCCACCAGGAATTTTGCGAAGGAATTCCTTCAGGATTTTCCGAATGAAGTCGTCCATGTATTTCCGAGAGAATTCCTCCAGGAATTTCCGTGGCCATTCCTCCAGAAATCTCCGAGGGAAATCCTCCAGGAACTTCCGGAGAAATTCCTCCAGGAAATTTCGGAAAAATTCCTCCACAAATTTCTGGAGAAATTTCCGAAGGAGTTCTTCCAAGAATTTTCAAGGGAATTCCTCTTGGAATTTTCAAAGGATTTCCTCCTGGAATTTCCGAAGGAATTCCTTCATGAATGTCCAAAGAAATCCCTCCATGAATTTTCGAAGAAATTCCTCTATGAATTGCCGAACAAATTCTTCCAAGAATTTAGCCAAGGAATTTCTAAAGGATTTTCCGAAGGAGTTCCTCCATGAATTTCCGAAGGAATTCCTCCAAAAATTTTCCGACGAATTCCGAAGAAATTCTTCTAGGAATTTTCAAAGGAATTTCTCTTGGAATCTTTATAGGATGTCCTACTGGAATTTCCGAAGGAATTCCTCCATGAATGTTCGAAGAAATCCCTCCATGAATTTTCAAAGGAATTCCTCCATGAATTTCCGAATGAATTCCTCCAGGAATTTTGCGAAGGAATTTCTAAAGAATTTTCCGAAGAAATTCCTACATGAATTTCCAAAGGAATTCCTCCAGAAATTTTCCGACGGAATCCCTCCACGAATTTCCGAAGAAATTCCTCGAGGAATTTCCGGAAGATGTCCTCCAGGAAATATCGAAGGAATTTCTCCATGAATTTCCGAAGGAATTCCTCCAGGAATTTTGCGAAGGAAATCCTAAAGCATTTTCCGAAGGAGTCCCTCCCTGAATTTCCGAAGGAATTGCTCCAGAAATTTTCCGAAAGAATTCATTCACGAATTTCTGAAGAAATTCCTCCACGAATTTTCAAAGGAATTCCTCCAGGAATTTCCTGAAAAATTCCTCCATGAATTTCCGGATGAATTTCTTCAGAAATTTCCGTAGGAAATCCTCCAGGAATTTCCGAAGGAGATCCTCCAGGAATTTTCAAAGAAATTCCTTCTGCAATTTCTGAAGGAATTCCTCCTGGAATTTCCGAAAGAATTCCTCCATAAATTTCCGAAGGAATTCCTTCAAGAATTTCCGAAGGAAATCTTCCAGCAATTTCCGAAGCAATTCCTCCTGGAATTTCCGAGGGAATTCCTGCAGTAATTTCCGGTGGAATTCCTCCAGGGATTTTCAAAGGAATTTCACCTGGAATTTTCAAAGGATTTCCTGCCAGAATTTCCGAAGGAATTCTTACATGAATGTCCGAAGGAATTCCACCAGGAATTTTAGAAAGAATTTCTCCAAAAATTCCTTCACGAATTTCCGTAGGAGTTCCTCCATAAATTTCAGAAGGAATTCCTCCAGGACTTTTGCGAAGGAATCGCTCAAGGATTTTCTGAAGGAATTCCTCCATGAATTTCCGAAGGAATTCCTCCAGGATTTTCCCGAAGATTTCCTCCATGAATTTCCGAAGGAATTCCTCCAGGATTTTCCCGAAGAATTCCTCCATGAGTTTCCGGAGGGGTTTGTCCAGGAATTTCCGTAGGAATTCCTCCAGGAATTTTCAAAGGAATTTCTCCTGGAAATTTCAAAGGATTTTCTCCTGAATTTCCGAAGGAATTCCTTTACGAATTTCCAAAGAAATCCCTCCCGGAATTTCCAAAGAAATTTCTTACGGATTTGCCTTAAAATACCTCCAAAAATTTCCGAATGAATTCCTCCAAAATTTTTTGACGGTTGTCAAAAAATTACCTTAAGATTTTCTCACATAATCCCCAAACTTGTTTCCGAAGGAATGTTTGAAGAAGTTTCTCAAGTTTTCGTAGGAGATCCGCAATACATTATTGAAGGAATTTCTTGAGGAATTTCCGAAGAAACTTATCAAGGATCTTTCGCTGGAATTCCTTGAGGAATTTCGTAAAGATTAATAAAAAAACGCCGAAAAAAATCCTCAACGAACTTATCAAACAATTTCTAACGAAATTTCCGAAGGTTTTCCATAAGACA
This sequence comes from Aedes albopictus, assembly GCF_035046485.1. NCBI lineage: Eukaryota > Metazoa > Arthropoda > Insecta > Diptera > Culicidae > Aedes > Aedes albopictus. The sequence goes on along the minus strand of NC_085138.1, from coordinate 370,873,749 downwards.
TTTCAAACATATGTCAAAAAAATTTCCAAACGAACTCCTTTAACAATTTCCGAATTTTCCTTATCAAGGCATTTTTAAAGGAATTCTTCAAATAATTTCCGAATGAGTTCCTCTAGGAAATAAAAAATCACAAAAAGCATTTCTTCAGGAATTTCTGAAATATTTTTTCAATGAAGTTTTGAAAGATTTTTAAAGAAATTCCTTATGGAATTTCAGAAGGGATATCTCATGAGACTTTTAGTGGATTTTTTTCAATATTTTCGAAAGAATTGCTTCAGGAATTTGGGAAGGAATTCTCACAGAAATTTCCGGATGAATTCCTCCAAGAATTTTTGAAGGTATTCCTCAAGGAATTTTCGGAAGAATTCCTCAAGGAATATTCTAAATCTATTTCAAAGAAATTCCTCAAGGAATGCCCGAAGAATATTCTAAAGGAAATCGTAGAAGAACTCTCGAAGGAATGTCTTATGGAATTTCTCAAGGAGCTTCAGAAATGAAGGAATTCTTTAAGAAATTTCTGAAGAATTTGTCAAGGAATTTCCGGTGGAATTCCTCAAGGATTTTCGAAATAAATTCCTGAAATTATTTTTTTATTGATTCCTTCAAAAATTTCCGAATGCATTCCTCTAGCAACTTCCAAAGATATTCCTCCAGGAATTTCCGAAGGAATTCCTTTAGAAATTTTCAAAGATTTTTTCCCGGTAATTCCGAAGGAATTCAATTAAGGATTTTTCGAATAAATTTCTCCAAAAATTTCATAGGGTATTCCTCAAGGAAAGGAATCTTAGTTTGATTGAAATTTTTGAAAGAATTCCCGGAGAAATTCTTAAAGTATTTTCTGGAGCTTCTCAAACGGATTTCTGGTGGAATTAAGAATGATATTTGTAAAAAAATACTGGGGAAATTCTCAAAAGAATGCATGTTGAAATTCGTAATAAAACTTCTGGAGGAATTATTGGAGAAATTTCTGAAGGTATTCCCAACAGAATTACTGCAAATTTTCCGAAGGTAACTTCTACTGGAATATCTACATTAAAATAACCTGGAAAAATATTAAAGAAATTTCTGGAGAAACTGCTGGATAAATTCAAATTCATGATGGCATTTGTTAAGAAATTCCTGAAGCAATATCTTGAGGAATTCCTCAGGATTATAATCATATATGATTCTTCCATTGAACCATTCCTGTTAATCACCCATATTTTATACTTCACTTTTATTTTTTTTTTAATGATGAAGTATTTGAACTCCTTGTTACTGCAAAGTGATGATGATTAACCGGGGCTTGTTAAGGGAATATCTGTGAATAACTTAACGCGATTTTCTTTTTATTTACTGCAAAGTGGTTTTCAGTGTAAGGATGTAAGAAAAAAAAAACATTTTTCTTCTAGCATAATTTTTCCAAAACTACTCCTGGACAAACGACTATGTTTTGGCTACAAGTGATTTCGATTGTACATTGCATTATTTTTTTAACGGCTGATGGTTAGTTTTCAGTCTGTTGTCACGTCGAAGTAGGAATACGGGATTCACGGATCTTTTAGCAATTCAGTCTTTATTTGTCGTTGCTTTAAAGCTAAAAAACCAGAATAATTAGTTATGTACATTTCGGTTATATGATTGATTCTTACAATTCCGGTGACCTTTCCTATCAATCCTACTTCTGGTCGACAATTATTCGCTATGTTTCAGCCTAATCCAGATAATTAGATTCAATTAGATCTTACAATTGTGCAATAATAACGAAATGATTACTTACAAGTTTTCCAAATGGTTTTATAATAGAAACAATAATTCCAATCCTGCAAGCTATCGTTGCGAAATTCAACCTATAATTCAATATTCACAATAATCATAATCTCTGCATTTAAATTAGCAAACTAGGTATACCTTATGACGATTAAACGACTATTGAAATTCACCAATGGCTTATTATTCACGCTTTAATCTTGGAACTAGAGATAGAGTACGATTCCTATCTAGTCTATTTCTTCTCCAATTCTGCTGACTCATATGATCTGACATAATCCCCTTTCATCTGTCGCGTTCGCCAACACATTCTCGGTAGCAACCATATCGCAACTGAGTGACCTATCTACTTTTCGTGAAACCGTGGTGCGTTTAGTGGTTCACTCCAACACAGTCCTTTAGAAATCTTTTAGGCGATTCCGAAAAATCTCAATAACTTTGTGAAAATTGAACCAAATCGTGTCAAAATTTCACAGCACATAGTTTAAATAAAATACTTTCAAACTTATTTATCCAAATAAGGCTGTTGTTAACATATTTTAATTAATTCAGCTTAGTATACGCAACAGTGACATGGGGAGACTTGATCCCTCGAGGATTACACACACATTATACATGTGAAAAATAAAATTCAATTCGGAAGCCTCTGTTTACTTGGAACTCCAGTCTATTCAATGATAAAATGTTTCCGATAATTATAACTTTAGTACAAACCAAGAAAAGGGGGATCAAGTCTCCCCATTTTGAAAATACGGCATATCCTTAAAAATTTAAGGAAATCTTACAATTTCAAACACTCCATATTCATCGAAAATACAAGAAAAGTCGAAAAGAAAATGAATAGGAAGACTCTGGAATTATTTTCCCTTTAAATAAACCATGTGCTCAAAGGGGGATCAAGTGTCACCCATTTTTGAAAAATACATCATAAGGCATGCCTCCATAAAAACACAGTTTTGAAAACTTTAACAATAATTTAAATGCCTTCTGTTGTGTATTAACTTGCAAAAGATGTTTACCTGCCATTTTGTATGGAAATCGGATCTAGTTTTGGGTTTTTTCTTAAAGTTTCAAGTAAATTAAGAAAAAGGGATCAAGTCTCCCCTGTCTCCCCTAGAGAATTTTATTTAACAGGGCAAACCTGGAATACTCAGGCAATATCTTGAATAATACTCAGGGAAATTTTGCACCGATAAAAAAATAAAACATTGGTTTACTATATTGTTGGTATGAATAAAAACGAATGTGTAGTACGTCTTAGAAAGCCTTCCAGGATTTTTCGTAAAATTTCTTCCTTATTTTTCACGCCATTTTTCTTGGTATTTCTTATTGAATCCCCAGAGATTCCTCCGAATTCCTAACATTTTTTCGAAAATTCGAACAATTGTTTTCGGTATTCTACCTTAAGAATCTTCAGGATTCCTGCAATCCAGCCGATTTCTCTTGGAGTTTTCCACAGGGATCCTACTGAATCCCGGTATTGCTCACAGAGTCCCTCGTGGTATTTTTACCGGAGTTCCTACTGCGGAGTTGCCCAAGGACATTTTCTAGGGATTTCTACTAGAATTTATCACGAGATCACCACAAGAGATTCTTGTAGGATATTATTGCAGATGTTGACGCAATTTTTTTCCTAGCGTTTCTCGCTTTTTCTTTGGTTTATTAATGTATATTTTAATTAAAAGCAAATTCGACAAATAGCGTATTTGTCTGGATTCTTCATGTAGATTTTCTGCGGTTCCTTTCGGTGTCCCTTTTGAAACTTCCCCCAGGAGATCTTCCCGGGATTTCTTCCAGATCTGCCACAAGAGTTATTCCTGGGGTTTCTTTTTTTACGAATTTTCTGCATGAGTTCCTCCCAGGATTTTTTCCTAAATTTATCCTGTATTTTTTTTTTCAAAAATTTCCTTAAGCTTTCTTCTAGAATTGCTTCATGAATTTCTCGCAGGATTTCTATTGAAATAAAACCTGAGATTTCTCTTTCATAGTTTCTCCCGCAGCCTCTTCCGGTTTTTTTTCTGTGTGCCTTCTGAGATTTCTGCAGCAACTGTTGCTGACATTTCTCAAGGAGTTCTTCCCGTGATTTCTTTCAGAGCTTTTCCAAGCATTTCCTCTTAGTAATTTACTGGATTTCCTGCAGTGATCCACTTAAGATTATTTTTTACAGATTTTATCGGGACTATTTCCGCAAATATAAGAAATAGTCTCAAGATTCTGGGTGCTCCTTTTGGGATTTCTTCAACAGTCTCTCCTTGAGTCCTTACAGGCATTTTCCAGGAGTTTTTCTCGGAATGGGTTTACTCACGAAATTCCTTGTAAACGATTCCCGGAGAAATACCTGGAAGAATTCAGGTAAAATCTCTGCAAAAACTTACTGGAGAAATCTAGAAAGAAACTTCGGAAGAAATCCTGAGAAATACTGGTACAGAAAATAATTTAAAAAATGGTAGTGAGAGTAATTCCGGGGGAGAATATTAAGGAAATTCAAGAAGGAACACTGAAAACGTCTAGGAGAAAGCCCTGGACGAATTACGGGTGGAATCTTGCGAGGTAATCCAAGAGAAATATCGGAAAACTTTTCTGAAAAAACTTTTGCAAAAAAATCTCGCGAAAATTCCGAGGAAAAATGTTGGAAAGCTATACCAAAAAACCACTGCAAGAAATTCCTCAAGAAACTCTGGAAACATATAGGGAAAACCTCTGGAGGGAGGTACTCCAGCAGAGATCCCGTGAAAAACGCCTACAGAAAGCCTGCAGGTCCGAAAATCTCAAAACAATGATAGCTGAATAGCAGCTTCTTAAGATAAAGATTTTAAAATAAAGGTAACGATCGATTTATTCAGTGTCATGGTTATCGGTTTATATGACACATGAATAGTTGGGGAATAATGACTTATACTCGAACTTCCATCAAACAAACCTATGCAAGTTTGCTTTAGGTTGAAGCTAGGGTTCAGGAAATTATATTTTTCTACTAAAGCTTGTTGCTGACCGTTTGTTTATATTTTCAGTAGAGGCGAATGAACCTAGGTTCATCAATAAAAAAAAATCTCAGTGACGTCAAAGTTAGTTACAACCAAAACATATCACAAATATTGAAACGAGATGATAAACTAATTCCTGTCTGCAAAATTTTCTATAGTTTCGCACTGTGGGGTCCCACAGGTGAAAACAAACAAAAAAAAACATCTGCAGTTCTTGATTGCTGGTGATTGCTGGGTCTAGACTACCTATAATACAAACTTGTACACACTTTGTGAGCGAAATTAAAAATTCAGCTGCGTAGAAGTGCGTACTTTTCAGTTATCAACGTTTTAGATCTATAATAGATCATAATATATAATAGATCTATAATTGTGACATAACCCGTATCCTTAGTGTAGAGCATGTCGCATTACCCCATAGTCATTGAAAAGCATTCTCCCCAGTAGGAAGTTTAGAACCCGGGTTAAAAAATAAGAAGCAATATCATTCCAATTATGGAAAATTTGATAAGTAATAAGAAATCTAGTATGTTCCTTACATACCAGCACTTAGGCAGCATTCATTTATTACGTAACGCTAAAACCGCCATTTCCCCCTCCATAACGCTTTTTTGTATGAAAATACTAAAAATTTTGTATGGGCCGTAACGCACGGCCGTACTTCCCCCTCCCCCTAGAGCGTCACGTAATTTGTGGACGGCACCTTATCATGCTTTGAAAGAGTAAATACATACATACATGAATCCCTAACCCAAGTTGATTCCCTTTCTATTGGGTTTAGCCTTGGGTGGCGAGGATTTCAGCTATTTGCAATGTAAAGTTTGTTAAGTATTATCCAGAGACCCAGAGACTGTAAATCACAAAGCCACCAGTAGGAAGAACTAAATACTATGATTCCTTAAATTACCAGAACTCACTATCATTATCAGAGTTCTTGAGGCAATATCAGGCTGGATTCATGGGGTCAGATGTTCGCCATCCGCCAGGTGTTGCAGAAATGCCGCGAATACAACGTGCCCACACGTCACTTGTTCATCGATTTCAAATCGGCGTATGATACAATTGATCGAGAGCAGCTATGGCAGATTATGCACGAGTACCGATTCCCGGATAATCGGATTCGATTGATCAAGGCGACGTTGGATCGAGTGATGTGCGTAGTTCGAGTATCAGGGCCACTCTCGAGTCCCTTCGAATCTCGCAGAGGGTTACGGCAAGGTGATGGTCTTTCGTGCTTGCTGTTCAACACTGCTTTAGAGGGTGTAATTAGGAGAGCCGGGAACGATTTTCACGAGAGAGTGGAACGATTTTCACGAAGTCCGTTCAGCTGCTTGGTTTCGCTGATGATATTGATATTAGCTCGTAAATTTGAGACGATGGCGGAAACGTACATCCGACTAAAGAGTGAAGCCAGGCGAATCGGATTAGTCATTAATATGTCGAAGACAAAGTACATGATGGCAAAGGGCTCCAGGGAGGGAGGAATCACCGCGCCCGCCACTCCGAATTTATATTGAGGGTGATGAAATCGAGGTGGTTGAAGAATTCGTGTACTTGGGCTCACTGGTGAGCACCACCGACAACGACACAAGCATAGAAATTCAGAGCCGCATTGTGGCAGGAAATCGTGCTTACTTTGGACTCCGCAGAACTCTACGATCGAATAAAGTTCGCCGTAACACGAAGTTAACTATCTACAAAACACTGATTAGACTGGTCGTCCTCTATGGGCACGAAGTATGGACCCTACTTGCAGAGGACCAACGCGCCCTTGGAGTTTTCGAACGGAAGGTGCTGCGTACCATCTATAGATAGTATACAGCGGAGTGCAGATGGAAGACGGGACATGGAGAAGGCGAATGAACCACGAGCTGCCACAGCTGCTGAGAGAACCAACCATCGTCCATACCGCGAAAATCGGGAGGCTACGGTGGGCGGGTCACGTCATCAGGATGTCGGATAGCAGCCCGACTAAAATGGTTCTCGACAGTCATCCGACCGGTACAAGAAGACGTGGAGCGCAGCGAACTAGGTGGATCGATCAAGTGGAGGACGATCTGCGGACCCTACGCAGAGTGCGGAACTGAGGAGACATACAGCCATGGACCGAGTGGAATGGAGACGGCTACTATGTACAGCAGAGGCCACCCCGGCCTTAGCTTGATCGGTAAGTTAAGTAAGTTCTGGATGAAGGCCAATGACCACGGGATATATGTTATATGGCGCTGTCCATGAGCTTCGTAAGCTCATTTTTGGTTATCTCTAGACTTTAGTAGTAAATAAATCATTATAGAAACAAGTAATTAGTAGTTGGGCTAACCTTAAAATAATTTCATAATAACTATTCATCTGCATCCGTTTATCCCGAGTTCATCGAAAATCGATGGTGCTCTAGGGCAATCATGGGAAGTAAAGGGTTAAGATGAGAGGAATTCCACGGAGTCATGTCAGTCGATCCTGAGCGACCATTTCAAAAATATCTGAAACTTTGCACAGTTTTTCAATTTCATCTAAATCGCCATTTTTCGATATCAAACCTTCATATTCACTCACGACTAACTTTTCAAAAGGGTGTATGCGAAAATAGTTCAAAAATATTCTAAAAGCTGTACAGCAAAAACGGATTGTTCGATTGTTATGAATTTTTCAGCAAAGTTAGATAACTAAATGATGATTCCTTAGAAAATATACACTGTAAAAAATTTCTTTTTTTACTATAAAAAAATATGATCTTTGTCACAAAAACTCAAATATCTCAGAACCCTATCTTTTTACCAACGTCAATTTTTTAGGGAAAATGGCCCATTATATCAGCTATCTACCATAAAATTTTGGTGATGGTAAACTGATAAACAAAAAAGTTATGACATTTCAAACATTTCACAATTTTTACATTTAGTAACAAAAAAAAATTTTTTTCTGTGTAAATTATTTCGAGAACTATATTTTGATGCTGATTTTATTGTAAAGGCTACCGCATGAATTAAACAAGTTGTTTTCATGATATTTTTGTTTGATTATTTATAATTACTATAGTATCTATTTGAACCTTACACGCGATCCAGTGTTGTGATCAAAAATATTGAGATTGTCATACTTTTTATTGTACGTGACTGGTGAAAAAATCCCTTGATAGTGTTGAAAAGCTGTTGATCATAAGAAAAATGGAATTAAACTTATTTTGAAGACGAAAGCTGCATAATAAAAGTTTTATATATACGCGTATACGTCTAGTTGATCTGCAAAAAAATACCTCTTAGGGTCGATTTCTTCACCCTGGCTTAGGCGTTAAGCCAGGTTTAACTATATGGGTAAGCCTGGCTTACGGGTTAAGCCGAGGTGAAGAAATCGGCCCTTAGAGAACAGACTTTATGATCGGAAAAATGCGAGTAACTTCAACAACAACAAATGCATGAGAGGTACATACCACAGACAAACAGACAAAACGCCTAGAACAATTTTCGTGAAAATCCATCGCCCAGTTCACACTACCACCACCTGGTGGAAATGTTTCACGAAACACTGCGTTGTGCAATATCGTCATCAGAAGGCGCTAGTGTGAAACGTCAAACGCAAAGAAAAACGATGGGCACTCTTCTGGTTATGAAAGCCACAACCAAGATTCAAAATGATCGTTAAAGGCGTGGTCAATGAAAATTTCGTCAGTGTTACGTTTGTTTGTCTGTATACTAGGGTGGCCCACACTTATATGAAAAGCAAAAATTTCGAAAAATGCTAAGTCTTACCTCCTAAATAAGTTGTTTAGGACTCCCAGAAGCTACGTTCAAAATTTGAGTAAAATCGGTTGAGCCTAAGGGGCGCTCAAAACGCTTGAAGTTTATATGGGAAAACTTGGCCAAATGTAGAAATTTTAAGTTTTCTAATTTTGCCGCTAGGTGGCGCTGTAAGCGTTCAATAATCAAACCCTTTGGTATTATTGTAGGTGACTATATGCCAAACAACTTTGTCGAAGACCGCAAAGTGATTATTGAACGCTTACAGCGCCACCTGGCGGCAAAATTCGAAAACTTAAAATTTCTGCATACATTTGGCCAAGTTTTCCCATACAAACTTCAAGCGTTTTGAGCGCCCCCTTAGGCTCAACCGATTTTGCTCAAATTTTGAACGTAGCTTCTGGGACTCCAAAACAACTGATTTAGAAGGTAAGACTTGGCATTTTTCGAAATTTTTGTTTTTCATATAAGTGTGGGCCACCTTACTGTATACATATGTACCATGAAAATGCTCACGAAAAAGCAAAAAAATACTACCGCTATGGATATTAAAAATTTTATAGTAAATTTTTTCTTCGTCCAAGCAAACAACACGAAACTAGTCAGTTAAAACTAATAAGTGATTTTGTTTATTATAATCTAACGAACAACATGAACAGTCGCTTTCTCAAAGGTCTTCAACTCAACGCTCTCTTGTAGACCGCTTGTGAAAAAAAAATGTTCAAAAGAGTTACGAAATCTCATAGATAAACTGAAAGAGACTGGTTATGCCCAAATTGAATACAAATTTACGCATTTGCACGTCCTGCCGTCTAGACTTTGACAAACGAGCCATCTGTATATCATCGGTAAAGCAGGGCGCAGGAAGTTCGAAAACGACAACAACTGAGAAATTGCCAGAAGTGCTAAGTGCAGAGAGTCATGCCACCGTACCATCAGCGACATCTGTTTAAACAATTTAATCACGCCTCTTTTCAAAAATGCTTTGAAATATACTTCAACATTTATACCCATTTCAATATTTTTAACGTTGCAAAACACGCTTTCAACATTCATCTTGAAGAAGAGGGAAAACACTTGTCCTCAAATGTAACAGCAAATTAATCAATAAACGACTAATGCGCGGAGGGCGTGATAAAATCGGAACAGTACTGTACATATAATATACATAATACATAATAAAAACAGATTGTTTTACTCACGCAAGGCCATTAACAATAAAATCAGCATCAAACTGCGCTTTCCGGCCGAAATAATTTACACTAAAAAAAATTATTACTAAATGTGAAAATTGTGGAATGTTTGAATTGTCATAACTTTTTTGTTTATTAGTTTATCATCACCAAATTTTTATGGTAGATTGCTAATACAATGGACCGTTTTCCCTAAAAAATTACATTGGTAAAAAGATAGGGTTTTGAGATATTTGAGTTTTTGTGACAAAAATGATATTTTTTAATGTTAAAAAAAAGATTTTTTTTTCACAGTGTACATTTTCTTAGGAATCACCATTTAGTTATCTAACTTTGCTGAACAATAAAATCTGCATCTAACTGCGATTTCTGATCGAAATAATTTACACATTGATTGATTGATTGATTTGTCTTTATTAGAGAGACTTTCAGCCCTTGGCTGGTTCGTCTCTATAATTTACACAGAAAAAAAATATTTACCAAATGTGAAAATTGTGAAATGTTTGAAATGTTATAACTTTTTTGTTTATTAGTTTACCATCACCAAATTTTTATGGTAGATTGCTAATACAATGGACCGTCTTCCCTAAAAAAATTACGTTGGTAAAAAGATAGGGTTTTGAGATATTTGAGTTTTTGTGACAAAAATGATATTTTTTAATGTTAAAAAAGATGTTTTTTCACAGTGTATATTTTCTTAGGAATCACCATTTAGTTATCTAACTTTGCTGAAAAATTTATTGCAATCGAACGAACCATTTTGGCTGTGCAGATTTTTGAATATTTTTGAACCATTTTCACATACACCCTTTTGAAAAGTTAGTCGTGATTCAAAATAAAAATTTGATATCGGAAAATGACGATTTAGATGGAACTTAAAAACTGTGCAAAGTTTCAGTTCAATAGAAAATCATGAATTAAAAAATTTCCTTAATTTTGATGCTGTTGCTTGGAATCGCTCATGAGAGCATTAGAATAACCTATATTTTCTATTAGCTTTCAACTGTCTTTTACCCCTCAATATGATGCTTCACCCAAAAGTTTGGGGTTTTACAAAACCGACCTCATAGAAAACTGTTTTAATGATATTTTCGTCATCTTTCGTTCAATTTGAATTCTTCTCGGCTTATTTAGACCTAATAAGCTGAACTTATGTAAGATGCCTTAATTATAATGTCACCTGACACCTAATCAAAAACTAGGAAATAGTAGCAGATATGGTAATTTTTCCATCTCAAAATGATCTACCCACGTTATGTGCTGCCAAACTCAAACCTATATTTCGCTGATAAAATCGTTTATGACTCAAGCAAAATATTCCTCCCATAAAATAGAATCAGTGACACCGAAAGCCTGATTGAACAGGAAATCACTGAAATTTTCCCCACATTGTTCACCGTTTTTTACAACAACTAAAAAGACGACATCTTATTGGATTGAGTAACCCCTTGTGGCTAGTTTCCCTTGGAGTCGTGATATCAAGCATGCAAACTCCCTTTCTATAATACGAAAAGAAGAACAAGAAGGCAAAAAAGACGATAAGGAAGCAAAACGGATCAGTTACATGCATCGCCATCGTTCGTTACTGGCTCATAGCAGCAAATTCACCTGGCCTCAGCTTGGAAGTGAGTGGATGACCCAATTGGAGAGGGAGTGCGGAGGAGAGCCCTGACCACCCCGCGGGGACTTATGAGCTTTGCATGCGGCGCAGGAGAAGCAGTAACTTTTTACCCTGACTGAACACGACCGACCGACAGCACACGGATGACGACGGACGACGATGACGACGACGCGATTGTAAGTTTCCAATCACTTTACATTAAATGTGCCCGGCGGGCTTAGAGGGACTGATGACAAAACTTCTGAATCCCCACACTACTGCTGAACTACAATACTGGGGATTGTGAGAAGTGGGAGGCAGGGAGGAACGGACCAACCAAGAGTGTGATGCGCTTTTGAGCCGTTTTCATGGCAATAGGCAGCCGCACAGTGGGATAAATCTAACGAAGATTAGGACAAAATGTGATTTTTTGCAGTAAATTTTGGTCCAATTAAAACATAGAGCTTGGCTTGCTTGCCCGCCCGTAGATGCTGCTCCAGTATCGCCAGACCAACTACACTCACACAAGGAACCAATGAGATTATCTGCCGGGGACTAGAAGGCATCTTCAGTGTGTGAGCGTTGGTGATCTTCTATTTTTAGGCGACAATGGCACCTGCTACGTCAGATTGAAGGTCAATGGGGGAAAGGGGAAGGAAGTGATGATTGCAATTATTTGTATTCACATCAGATCGAATATACCTCTGCGTCTGCACAAACTCATACGGATATCGGAGTGTTTGGTGGTATCGGAGTGTTGGTGGCAGAGGGTTCATACATTAGTGCGTGGATGCCAAGCGTAAGGTGATAGATTAGTGTTGTTATTACTCTGAAGATATTGCGGCACAGTTCGCTTGATTGCATAACTTGTAGGCGTTATATGTTAGATTGACACTGTGCTGTGAAAGTTGGAAGGAAGGGAAATGGATTACCACCGTTTCTGGTTCTAGCGATGGCTATGAAGTTATAAATATACATGAGTTGTGTATGTAGAGAGAAGAGTATAGAGAAAGTGGATAGAAAGATACAAAGTAGAAGGAAAGGGACGGGCCAGAGATTGAACCCAGAACCTTCTGCATATGAATCAGAAGCGGTAGCCACTAGACCACTAAGCCCGTCCATATCATAAAATTGGTCAAATTAAACCCTTGTCAAAATAGCTGATTATTTTCCAAGCTTCTATAGGTTCTTTCCCACCGTGCAGGCGGTCCCCCGAAACAGCAGAGCGGTCGGTGTATATCATTCCACCTTCATCGGATCGTGTCGTGTTTGGCCCGGTGCCCCAGTAAGGCGATTAGGAGTTGCCTCATGTGGAGGCGGCCGGCGGTGGTGATGCCCTCATTGGCCAAAAGAGCGCGCGAACTGGAGTTTAAAACACTTTCCACATTCGTTCCAACAACTGAACTGGAGTCCGGAGGAGGACGTGAGCGAGGTGGATAGGGAACAGAGGTATGGATGGTTGAATACGGACACCTACCTCTGCGCTGTGATGTTGTTCGACTCGGGTTTATTTGTCGCATAAGATGGATTCCTTTCGTTATTGCTGCTGCCGGGTTCGATGTACGTGTCTTTAGTTAAGTAAGTATTACAACCCCGGTTACAAAGCGACGACGTGTCTTCTCAAATTATTGACGGACAGGGGGATTATAGAAGGGATACTTGTAATGCTACTTTACGTTAAGTGTACACTTTCTTGCGGTTGTTGGGGTGCGATGATTTTGGTAGGATCTAGTGGGTGTGGGAAATGTAGTTTCTTAGCAAATGAGCCCCTGTTGGTCGATGTAATCTTGTTACACAAAAGTGGCATGACATGTTTCTGAAAATTTGTTTTTCAAACACTTGTTAGTCCGGGAACAAGGTTTCTGGACTTTGAAGAAAATCCAATCAGCACGTTTGTCAATTTCGAAAAGAAATGTTATCATGAGGTTTAAACAGCTGATACGAATCAGAAATCAAAGCTTAAGAATTCACAAATCAAGTCACGTCATACACTCGCGCTGTGCCGGCTACAAACTCTCAGTTGACAGAAGTTATTACACTACCCGTCATAAGTATGGATGTATGTATTGCTTCACATTGAAAAGATTAAACTCATGCTGCTATATCTCAAAATCCTGATAATTTTCACTGTACAAAGTTGTTCATAAGCTTATTGGCATCCGTAAGGTAAGAAGTTTGGATCGCGATTCTGCTGCTAGGTGACGCTGATTTCCTCAAGAGTTCCTTTTCTCATTTCTCCGCGGATTTCTCCAAGAGTTTTTTTTAGGAATTCCTCTATATAATCCTCTATCAAATTGGGCCGAAGGGTCTCTGTGGAAAAGGTTTTCCACAGTTGAGAAAATTCGTAAAGAAAAGCCAGAAAAACAACGCCCGAACTCGTGGAAAATTTTCAATAAAATATGTTTTAGAAGGTTATTTTATAAGCTTTAACCGCTGAAATTTTTGGAATACACTTTTTTTCGTTTTTGAGTTATGGCCAATTTTGTTGAAAAATGTCCAAATGTATCATATAAGCCTTTTCTTTGAAAAATCATAACTCAAGAATGAAGCATCGTAGAAACAAAGTTTTTTTTTAGAAAATGAAAGCAAATTTTCTCAGGAGTCAAAAAAAAATATGAAGTGGAAAAAGTTTTCCACAAAATTTTCTACCGGTGAGAAAATTCAAAAAGAAAATCCGGAAAAATTATGCCCGAACTCGCAGGAAATTTTCAAAAAAATATTTTTGAGATGGTAATTTCATAAGCTTTGATCGCCGAAATTTTTGGAATGGACTTTTTTTTCTTTCTTGACTCATGGTCAATTTTGTGAAAAATAACCATGTACTCATATATTATATGGTAATTTTTCGCATAATTAGCCATAACTTAAGAACGAAACAAGTGCATTCCAAAAATTTCAGCCATCAAAGCTTATGAAACTACCTTTTCAAAAATATTTTTTTTAAATTTCCTGCGAGTTCGGGCATAGTTTTTCCGGCGAATTTTCTCAACGGTAGAAAATTTTGTGGAAAACTTTTTCCTTTTCATTTTTTTTTGGATTCCAGAGAAAATTTGCCTTCATTTTCTAAAAAAAACTTCGTTTCTACGATGCTTTGTTCTTGAGTTATGATTTTTCAAAGAAAAGGCTTATATGCAACATTTGAATATTTTTCAACAAAATTGGCCATAACTCAAAAACGAAAAAAGTGCATTCCAAAAAGTTCAGCGATTAAAGCTTATGGAATAACATTCTCAAAAATAGTTTTTTGATATTTTTTACGAGTGCGGGCATTGTTTTTCCAGCTTTTCTTTACGAATTTTTTCAACTGTGGAAATTTTTGTACAACACTTTTTCCAGTTCATATTTTTTTTTTTGATTTCTGAGAAAATTTGCTTTAATTTAAAAAAAAAACTTGTTTCTATGATGCTTCGTTCTTGAGTTATGATTTTTCAAAGTAAGTAGTGTCAGGGGAAAACAAAGAATTTCCACTTGAGTTTTCCGGGTAAATAGGCGACCCTGAATTTTTCCAATTTTTTTTTTGTTCATATATCCATGAGCCCTGCCAGTGGAAAAAGTTTCATAAAACCCAATCCCGTACGGTAATAAAAAAATGCTCATCTGTGATTTTTACAGGGATTTTTTTTTTCCAGAGCTTCCTTCACAAATTCCTCTAAGAAATTCCCCAAGAATGCCTGCTGGTTCCTCCAGAGATGTCCCCAAGGAAAGTGGTCCGCTGAAGGAATTCTTCTTTGAATTCATCCGAGAATTCCTCTTGCTGCGACTCCTACAACTATTCTTGATGGGATTCATCCGGCAATCCTTGCGCTAGTGGACTCAGAGATTATTTTTTAGGGATTTCTTCAGAATTCCTCCAAGGATCCTTCTACGAATTTCCCGTCGTATCCATACCGAAAATCGTCTTCAGATTCCTGTGGTCTCCAGGCATTCGTGGTGGGAAATCCACAGGAAGTCTTGCTTAGATTCTTCAGACAATCACCGGGAATGCCAAGAGGATTCCAAAGGGCAATAACTGTAGAATTACCATCTGGATATACTTGAGAAATTTCAGCAGGAATGCATGGAGATGGTTAAAGCTATGGATCGCCAATCCGGAGACGGCGGGTTCGATTCCCGTTCCGGTCGAGAACTCCTCGACTTCCTGGGTATAGTATATCATTGTACTTGCCTCACAATATACAAATTCATGCAATGGCAGGCAAAGAAAGCCCTTCAATTAATAACTGTGGAAGTGCTCAAAGAACAATATGTTGAAGCGAGGCAGGCCAAGTCCAAGTACGAACGTAGAGCCATTAAGAAGAAGAAGAAGAAGAAGAAGAAGAAGAAGAAGAAGAAGAAGAAGAAGCTTGGAGAAATCCTGCCAGGAGCTCATGAAGAAATCTCAACAAGAATTTCTGAGGCATTTCGAAAGAAATTCCTATTATTTTTAAAGATTTTTTAGATTTGGATTTATAAAAAAAAAGTATTCATTAGGCTGCGGCTTATTTTTCAAAAGTTGTTGAAACCCTGAATTCGTAAGCTCTTTTGGATTCAAATGACATAAAAAGAGAAACCTCTGAGTTTGAGCCAAAAATATTGAGTTTTAGAGGTGGCGTAATCGCTTCAAAGTTGAATTTTCGAGTGATAAAAGGGTGTTTTCACTTCAAGTGCCATAACTTTTTAAATTTTCAATCGATTTTCAATCTTTTTCTATGAATCTCTCACAAATTAAATTTCGAATGAACTCGTAGAACATTATTTTTTTACAAAGTCCAGCAAAATATGAGATTTAAAGATTTTTTTCTTCTTTTTATAATTTTTTTTTTAACTTTAGAGTCCGATAATTTTTAACCGTTTGACCAATTTCAAATATTTTAGCGTGATTTTGTAGATATTTCTGTTGCCTATCTTTGTCCCGAACAAACTATTCGTCAAAGTAGTCATTTTTATGATACTTTACACCAAAAACTGCCAGAAGAGCTTACGAATTCCAGGTTTCAACAACTTTTGAAAAAATAAGCCGCAGCCTAATGTACATTCAATTTTTATAATCTGCTGGTTCAGACCTAGCGTGCGTCATCTTTCCTTTGTTCTCAAAGCATGCCGCAATTTATAGACGTTCCCTCTTCAGAAATATTTTCAGAGATTCCAATTCCATTCCTCATGGGTTCCTTCAAAGATTAATTCAGGGATTTTTCAAGAAGTTGCAGAAATTCAGAGATACCTTCAAGAGCTCCTCTGGGTATTCATGTATTTTCTCGGAAATTCTTCCAGGATTTCTTTCACAGATGCATTTGGGAGTTGCTCTAGAAAACTTCCCTAGAAACTACGGAATTAATTCCTTTGGAAATTTTTCAAGAAGTGTTTCTTTTATACTTTAGAGAAGTGTTTCTCTATGCATTCTTCTAGGATTTCCTAAGGAACTTTCAAGACTTCATCCGAGTATTCTTTCATAAGACCCAAGAATTTTGATAGAGAAATTCCTGGATCCTATTATTTTTAATAAATTTCTAAAGGAATTTCTCAAACAATATCCCCAGTTATCACTCAATTACTCAATTTCTTCAGCAACTCCTTTTTGGATTTCTTCGAGAATTTCCTTGAGATTCTTTCAGATATTTTTTTGGTTGAGATATCCACAGCGATTTATATAGAAATTGAACCTTCTGTTTATTCCAAAATTTCTTCAAGCATTTCTTCAGCAGTTCCTGCACGGATTCTTTCTGAAACTTTTTCAGGAATTCCTCCAGAAATATTTCCAGAGACTTTTTCAGTAGTTTAAGTATTTTTCCATAATTATCAGCAAGAGATTTTAACAGAAGTTTTCAGAAATTCTTCAGTGATTCTGCCAGATTTTTTTCCAATGGCTTCTCTAGTAATTACTTGAAAAATTTTGTCAAGGATTGCTGAAGAAATTTCTAGTAGGTTTCTTTTTGGTACTACTCTTGTGGTACCCTCAGAATTTATTTTTAATCTCGGAGTTAATCTCTAAGTTATTCTTCTGCAGGAATTTCCGGGGAATACCTGGAGTAAATTCTTCTGGAGAAATTCATAGACAAATTTTTTGAGAAACTTTTGGAGGAATTCAGGGATAAATTCTTGAAGGAGTTTCTGAAAAAGAAAAATTCCTGAAGAGATTTCTAAACGACACTCTTGAGGAATTTCTGAAGTAAGTATCGGGAAAATTCCTGAAGGAATCCTTGAAATAATTTCTGCAGTAATCCGAGCAGAAACTGCTGAGGAAGGTATTAGAAAAGATCTTGAGTAACTCCCCTAATGTATTTCTGAAGGGATTCTTGGCGTACGTCCTGAAGCAAACTCTGGATGAACTGCCGGAGATACTTCTAGAAGATTTCATAAAAGAATTTCGTGCATATTGTCTGGTGGTAGAAGAGGACAAAAATCTCTGAAACATTTTCTTAAATAATCGCTAGCGGAATTTTCTTAGGAAACCAAGCAGAAATTTGAAACAAATCTGGAATAATCCTTGATTCCTTCCTAAAACTCATATCTGAAGAAATTGATTTTTTTTTCGAAGCAATCTCTAAGAGAATTCCTGGAAATCTGAAGAATGTTCTGCAGTAATTCTATGAAGAATTTCTTGAGATGTCCTATCCAACCAAGAAATAAATCCTTAACCTGTTTGACCCCAGGTAAAAAATAAGAGTTCAAAAAATTGCCAATAGCCCATTTTTCGACAGAATTCAACCAAATTTTGAACACAAACTCGCACAACACTACTGTTTTGGAAATATACGGGATCAACATTTTCTAGGACTTCTGGACGGAGTAAGGCTGGTGGATCACTGGGACAAGTCGGGCAAAAAAAGGCCAAGTACGATTTTCACCCCCATAACTTTCTTCTTAACGAAACTTTTCAATGGGAGTTTGCACATTCCATTGCCTAACGATAGTTGATGTTGCTACAGGTTCGAATTTGAGATTTTCCGATAGGTTTCTTTTGAGTTCTTGAGATATTCAACATTTTTGAACCGTCCAAGTCTTCATTTGCGTTTGTTGTTTTTATTTGAAATTAAACACGAGATATTATTCCCCTATTGACCCCCATAGATCATCTGAGACATCTTTTGAACATGTAATGCCCTTGTACTATTAATATTTCTTGAATATCTCGATGGATTGTCCGAATCCGTCCTTGCAAAACATGAACACTCGAAATAATCACCAAGGATTATTTTTAATTATTTTTATCGCTCTTATTTGCACCAATACTTGAACATCTGTATAATGTTTGTTATATCAACGAACAGTGAAAATTTTGGACGATCTGATTGAAGTCATGCCTTGACTACAGAGAACCGTAGATGGACTACAATTAGACCTATTTGCATGCGGAAAACAACGGTTAGCTCCAGAAACCAATACTACATCGAACAGGAGTAAGTAAAAGCCTCGACCAGATTCCTGAGTACCCGGGATGGCCTGGCTGAAGTCAGGCCTTGAGTTCATTGAGCTGTAGATAAACTGTAATCACATGTTTTATCTATGTGGAACCCTCTGTGCACTACATAAACTGATATTCTATCATGTGTCAAAAAAGTCTCGCACAACTATTCCTAGGAAAATTTGATGACCTAAGCGAAGTCATGCCTTGACTTCAGAGAACCATAGAGGGACAACAATGAGAGTTTTATACACGCGGAAAACAATGGTTATTGGATGATCTATGGGGTCAATAGGGGAATAATATCTCGTGTTTAATTTCATTTGAAAACAACAAACGCAAATGAAGACTTTGATGGTTCAAAAATGTTGAATATCGCAAGAACTCAAAAGAAACCTATCGGAAAATCTCAAATTCGAACCTGTAGCAACATCAACTAGGGTAATTCGCTAATTGTTGAACACCACCCAAATGTTGAACGATTTTGTACCGCTGATGACATGCACAACTGCACAATTCTTAAGATTAATTTTAAGAAATTGCTCTTACGAGATAAGCTTTGCTGGCAACTCGACCACAAATATCAAAGTCACACCATAGTTACAAGAACTGGAAGGATGTTCGTAACAGTTTAACATTGTTTATTAAAATCACATTTTCATCGTAATTTCATTTGTAAAAAATATTTTTCTCATCACACTATCATTATGCAACTAGGATCCAAGTGTTGAACACTGACATAACCTACGATGTTAGCATGACTACCAGATTTTTTTCCCACTTTGCCTAATTGTGTATATCATGGGGTTTCAAGGGCATTCCAGGGATGTTCCAGGGGTGTTGCAGAGCGCTTCAGGATGGTTCCAGGGGTTTTAATGGGTTTCAAGGGCGTTCCAGAGCTGTTCCAGAGGGTTTCAGAGTGTTAAGGTGGTCCCAGGAGTATTTCAGGGCGTTCCAGAGGGGTTTAGGAGCGATCCACGAGTTTGCAAGGGATTTCCCAAGCAACCAAAAGTTCGGATTCCACTTGAAGAACGAACTCAGAAGTTCAAGTTCGGTTCAATTCCAGGTTTCGTTGAACTTAATTCTCCAAAAAGTTACTCTTGTATTGTTTATGAACTTGGAAGTACATGTACAAGCTTTTGACTTCTCTTCAAAACGACATTAAAGTCGAAAAAAGGTTCAAAAAGAACTTATGTTGAACTTTAAAACAGAGTTCAATCAAATATTAACCGAACTCATGTTGAACTTTTGCGTGCCTTTAAAATTCAAATATAGTTCATTTGAACATATTCCAACAACTTGAAATCATCCGTTCCGAACTTGTTTCGAACTTGTTTTGAACTTACTACTGAAAGTTCGGATAAATATTAACCGTACCAAAAGTGAACTTCACTTGAACTTCGGCGACAGCGGGGCCGGGGAGAAGTTCTCATTCAATTAAATCACTCGGAAATCGAGCCCAGCAGCCACAGCTTGTGTTAATTTCACAAGTACACTTTGTTCCACTATAATATTTGAACGTACTTACTTGTAATCAACGCAAAGGATCCGTATTGTGTGGCTCAAAGGCTGCCCCCGCAGCGGAAAACTGTTCCCCCCAGGATGCCGCCGGGGGTTTTTCGGCTGCGCACAAAAATTTTCCAGCTTTGCTGGATGTTTTCACACCCGTCTCACTTGTCACTGCAGCGCACCGGTAATCGACGCAATCGTATTCACTGAAAACCAAGCTGAAAACTTATAATCTTTTCTTGAAGTCGATACACTGGCCTTAATTTATTGCTTTGCACTGCGAATCACAACAAACTGAGAATGTCAAACTGCGTAAGTTCACAAGAAGTTCCACGTGAACTTCTTTCGAACTTTCGACTTCAAAAACTATTCCAAGTTCAGGGAAAGTTCACACGCGAACCTGATTGAGCTCTACTATATGATATCAGCACATTGAGTAAAATCCCACAGTGCATAACAACACATACATGGAGTAGTGGTTAGGCACCGACTTTCAACGAGGAGATCCCGAGTTCAAATCTCAGTAAGTAAAAAACATCAAACATTATTTCAAGGTATTAGTCAATTTGGATTCCACATGAACTAATGGTTCTTAATAATAAATTACTTTTGAGGACTAAACAATTTTTTTTTCATTTTTTCGAAGTTTATTTTTAAGCTGAATAGCGTTCCTTTCAGCGACACAAGTGTACTTTTTGTGAACTGAAGTTCGGTTAATTACTTAAAAAGTGAGCTGAATAGAATGCTATTCATATATCTTCGAATAGCTGATTAAGCCCAAACATGCTATTTTATCCGAACTTTTGGTTGCTTGGGTTTAGAGTCATTGCAGGGGTGTTCTAGGGGTTTGAGTGGGTCCCATGGGTATCCAGGACTATTTCAGGGGCTTTCAAAGGCATTCTTTTCTTCAATCGTTTTCGCTTCTAGTCAAATCTTTTCAGTCAATTTTTACATCTAGTCATGTTTAAAACGATTTCAGTCCACTAGAGCTCCTTTCAAATGAGAAGCGATTCCCTGTCGTTTGAATAAATTGTCACTCAAATGACTTACTGGCCACAAAACACGAAAAACCCGAAAAAATTCCGCCAGAGTGAAAAATTATCGGATGTTTGGTCACAGTCGGGTCAAATTTGATCAAATGTTGGACCACTGTTGGACCCACATCGGTTAACTGTAAGGTCTATGTTGGGTTTGGTAGCCAAAATAAAAACAGGTCAATGATAGGTTGATGTCGGGTTATACGTCATCAATTACGAACAAAGCTTGAACCGTTCAACATCCGCGAGAATCGTCCAACATTAGGATGAGCTAGCTTAAGGAAGCGTTCAACATTTGGGTAACAGACTTCCCATACAAATGTTCTATTTTCTCTTAGAAAATGGAATTTAACGGAATTTCAATTCAATGGGAAGTATAAGGAATGAGTGGATCTAGACTTTCACTGGATATTTTTTAAGTAAAGTGGACTTATGCACGGAAAAATAAACGATAACAAAAATGCCAGTACTAACCGTTCAACAATCGGCGAATTACCCTAGTAGTAGCAATTCACGAAAATAAAATTTAAAATAATCACGCCGATTATGAGGCCACTGCCGCCACTACCTTAGATTACACTAGTTTACAAATTAAAACGAAAGTCGTGAACTTCTGTCAACGACCAAAATTTTTGAAGCACAATTTAGCACTGATTTCGAAACTGAACTTCAAAAAAATTTTAAGTAGAAAAGTTTTTGAGCTTAAGCTCAATATCGAGTTTTACAACTTTTCAAAATATGTAATTTACTAAAATTCAAATATATTGCATTTTGTTCAACCAATTTTAAATCTTTTTCTATAAATTAAAAGCTGAATACAATACCATTCGATCATCTGAATACAGGTTATGCGTCAGATTGATGGAATTCAAGATATTGGCGAGATTAAGGGACAATCTCCTTAAATTTTAACAAAATTCTCAAATTTTTTTAAAGAAATGTATTTTGTTTTGAATAAAAAAAAACAATTTAAAAATTCTTTCTCGACGTTTATTTGACATATCATATGTAGGCGAGTTACAGTAAAAAATTCAGCTCGATCGGATCATTGATTACGGAGAATGAGATGTTTGAAGTGAGCGACTTTGCTTAAAAATAGAACAAAAATCGATTTCAAATCATCAACCTTGTATGGAAAGTCGAAAAAATTTCCGCTCTACTGTAATTTTTTTCTTTCGCGTTTTCGAAGTCAGGGCATGATTCTACACCAAAAATGATCATCAGCTTACCGAGTTCAAAAATGCTGTTATTATATAGGTAAGTGGAACCATCTCGGCAGGGGTCCTATTTTGGGCACTTTTCTGCTATAACTCAGCCAAATCTGAACCAATTGACACAACTTTTGGATCGCGATGAGATACGTATAGTATCTAGCTGTGTACAAAATTTCAAGTGGATTGGTTTAGAAGCGAAGAGTGCCCAAAATACCGGCCGCTGCCCAAGTGGTTCGCTACCCTACGCCGCCGCCGGTGGAATGTGCTTCGGCGCACACGTCTCAAAAGATTTCTTTAGCTATTCGTAAAGAGATTTCCCCAAAAGATTTCTAAAGAGGTGTTTCTAGGAAATCCACAAAGAATGTTTGAGGGATTCCTCCAGCAATTTCGTCAAGAATTTCTCTAGTGACTCCACCCTTGGAATATTTCCAGGATTTTTGCTAAGTATTCCCTAGAGTATCTTCTAGAGATTTGACAAAATTTCCGTCGTAGAACTTAAACTCGAGGACAGTTTGGGCTATTTAATTGGTACATCCCAAAATATAAGAAAAGGATAGTTGAACTTTTTTTTTAACGAGACTTCATTTATGAAAACTACTTGAATACAACATTTATGTTTATATCCTGTGCATGACTTCACCATTATACTAGTGGGATCCTATAATGACCCTTCACGCCTGAGGAAGTCAAACGACGTTCAAGGAAAACCATCAACTTGCAATCGTGGAAAATCGTGCCCCAAGCCTGTTCGATTCTCTGACCCTATAAATCATACACCTTCTAAATCCTCGCCGAACCCGTACATCAATCAGCGTCCTGTCTGCTCAACAAATCTCAGAAATCGAAGCAATAATCACCAATAAACACACAATGGAACGTTATGACAGCGAAAATCATTGATCAGACCTTCCCGCGCTGCTAGTGCTACCTTCGAATCGTGCGGCACGGAATTTAACGTGTCCTTCTCCGCTCAGATCTCCGACGAGGCTGGGCTACCAGCCCAGCACCATGCCATAATGCGGCGCGGCGGCGACTTGTTCTTGCCAAGTCACGGCGGTGCAAACAGTCACTTTTCATCACACGGCATCCGCCATTACCCATACGGTACCTAACCAACCTAGTGCGGACCGAACATTTAGGCGATGCACAAGTGTTCCCCGAGTTACGGGCCCAGAATCGAACCGACCGACTGACACTACTGACTGGTGCTCCTCCTCCTGCTCACGAATCGCACGCAGGCAGCGCGAAATCAGCAGCCAGCTAGAAGGTGATCGCTGCTGCCGCTACCAAAACTCTTCGAACGGGTCCGTTCGTTTGATTGCTGGGAACAAGGAGCTGAGCTTCATGGGCGCTGCTGAGTTGAAGCTGGGTGTGAGATTGGAGGCTTAAGCCTCCAAGCGATCCAAACGGCGACCGTCGTCGTCGCAACTCTTGTCGTTCCCATGTATTACTCATATATCACACAATTTATGGGGATTTGCAGCAGCTCTTTGACACCCGTCGTCGTCGCTGTCGGTGTGTTGAAATTTTTCGTTGTGGCTTGTTTTGAATGCCCACCGAACTGTGGCAGTGTTTCCCATACCATTTGAGAGATTTTTTTGTTTGAAACTGATAAACTGGATCACTAGAACATTCTCTGGAGGTATTTCTTACAGAAATATTCGTATGAATTCGTGAATAATGCTTGGAAAATTATTGGAAAATTCTTGGAGAATTTCCACAGGAATTCTTGAAGAATTTCCACAGGAATTCTTAAAGAATTCCTGGAACAATCCCAGGAGGAATCGCTCCCGAAAATGCTATACGAACTTCTGTGAGAAACCCTGGAGGGATCTTTGGAGGAGTTTCTGAAGAAAGCCCTGGAGGAATCCCTGGAGGACTTCCTGGAGGAATCCCTGAAGGACTTCCTGGAGGAATCCCTGGAGGAATTCCTGAAAGAATTTCCGGTGGAATCCTCGGGGGAATCCCTGGAAAAATTCCTGGAGGAATCTCTGGAGGAATTTCTAGAGGAATTTCTGGAACAATTCCTGGAGAAATTCCTAGAGGCATTGACGGAATTCCTGAAGGAATCCCTGGAGAAATCCCTGAAGGAATTCCTGGAGCAATTCCTGGAGGAATCCCTGGAGGTTTCCTGGTGGAATCCCTGGAGGAATCTGTGGGGCAATTTCTGGAATTATTGGAGCAATTCCTGGAGGAATTGCAGGAACAATTCCTGGAGGAATCATTAGAGGATTTTTTGGAGGAATCCCTGGAGAAATCTCTGGAGGAATCCCTGGAGGAATCCCTGGAGGTTTCTTGGTAGAATCCTTGGAGGAATCACTGGAGAAATCCCTAGAGGAATTCCCGGAAGAATCTCTGGAGGAATCACTGGAGCAATTCCTGGAGGAATTACTGGAGCAATTCCTGGAGAAACCCCTGGAGGAATCCCTGCAGGAATTATTGGAGGAATCCCGGAAGGAATCCCTGGAGGAATCCCTCCAGGAGGTTCTCCCGGTGGAATCCCTGGAGGAATCTGTGGAGCAATTTCTGGAGGAATCACTGGAGGAATCCCCAGAAAAATCTCTAGAGGAATCCCTGGAGGAATTCCTGGAGACATTCCTAGAGGAATTCCTGAGCAAATGCCTAGAGGAATCCATGGAAGAATTCCTGGAGCAATTTCTGGAGGATTTGAAGGATTTGGAGAAATTTCTGAAGGAATATCTAGAGAAATTTCTGGAGGAATTACTGAAGAAATCTGTTTCATATCGCCCGCCTTGGGAACCACTGCACTAGGGTTTACCTCCGCGCGTCCTCGCCGAAGTGCTGTTCTGCTTTGTGTTGTATAATAATGTGCAGTTAAGTGATCCGATCCTAAAATGCGACGACGACGACGAGAGGGTGGAACGCAAAATGGATTTAACGCTTCCACACAAGTTATGGGTGCTGCTGTGGCTGCAAAAAGCCCTTGAATGAATTTTGAGCTGCGGATGGCTGGCTGGCTGAGCTGCCTTGAACACAGAGAGACAGAGTGACTCGCACATATTGGCACCCCAACTACGAGGCGATGCAGACTGGACAGCAGCCACGACTCGCCACGGTCCGGCACGGCACGGCGGTGAGTTATTAGCGATGGTTGGACAGATAGGAAACGGCTTTTCTAATCGCTAATCGTTAATCGTTTTTCATGGTTCCCGGGACCGAGCGCGCACAGTAGTAGTGGCTCTCGCTATGATCCGGTTCGGTTCAGGTCCGCTGGACACTTGATGCTTCGCATACAAGTGCACCGCGGCATAAACTATTATAGCGCGGGTCAGTTTAGCGGTCTAACAGCTGCTGCTGCCATCATAACCTAGTGAACCTTAATGGACGGGACGCGCAATCTGCAATGGGGGATCATGATGTGAGGATCGCGAGTATAGGTGACTTTGTTTGGAGGAGTGGCGGACTAAGATGGATTACGACGACGTGCCGGGACTAACCTGCTACAGCACAGTGAAGGCTAAAGTCGTAATTTTCAATCGATGGTTTGAAGGAAAATGGATGGTAACTTTTATGTTCATCCGTGACAGAGATTTGCTGAAGCATAATCCAAACAGTTTGACTGAAGAACCTAACTTGATTTGATTTGATTTGAATGACGTGCACCCGAAATGCTTTTTATGGTTTAACAGCTTGCAATAATAATGCTAAGGACACCATGATAGAGTGCAGCGACCTCATGGCTTATCCTTCGTCGACATTCGGGTGTTAAGTCTGCCGTTACTCCACATGTTCAGGCACTAATTGAAATCCACCAAATTGACCGGATTTCGTGAAAATCGTGTCTCAACTGTTGAGCCCTTTCGATATTGCAGATTAGGTATGTGAGTCCGTCACCTTGTCGCAGCCGACAACGAAATCCGAATAAACTGGATGGTTCACACGAAACCCTTACGCTGTTGTGTAAGATGCCTTCATCTACTCTTCTACTTCCCATAGCTCTGCGCAGTCGCTAGTGTCGTTTATTATTGTTTTGATGCCTCAGTCCGTACTAGTCTTTCGACGAGAATAAACGTTGTCCGTAGATCGAAAACTGTGACTTATATTTCTTCGTTTGTCACGCGAATCCCGGGACGGTATTTTATCCGGTGGTTGATCTGTGTACGCTCTGCTGGGATTTCAACAGAAAGTATACCCGTTAGCTGGTCCGATCGTTCCAAAATATTTCTACGTAAATGAATTCTTTGGTGAAGTAAAATCCACTGAAGAAGCTATCCAGCATTGAGGGAAGTTATCCGAGGTACTGGAAAAAGCGGCTTCGTTTCAACCCTAGTAGGATGCTGGAGAGTCAGACACGTACACTACGCTATCGTGGTGCACCTAGCCTAACATCTTAGAAGGGTTAAGAACGTTGAGGCCCGGAAGTCCTGCAAGGGCCCGATAAGGATCAAATCGTGGCCCTATCAAGCTTGAAGTTCTACCCGAACGGCGCTTGGAATGCCGCCAGGTTATTTGATCTACTCGTCCTGATTGCCTGAGCAACTCTGCAAAAAATAACATTGGCAGGCAATTGAGGGGGGGGGATTCTCCGTAATTTTTTTTTTTTTTCAAAAACCCTGGCACCGTATTCCAAACTTAGGAATATTTCACCAAAACCTGCTCTGACAATGTTTCATTTGAATTCAATACTATTTCCCTTCAGGGAATTTTTCAGATGCTATGCTAGAAATTCGTTTCATTTGTTTTGCTTCGTAGTCTTCCTCAAAATGATTTTTTCTCCAATTTTTTTTTCAGAACTTCAACGATTTGGCAAAATATTCTCCCTAGCATTTCCATATTAAAAAATCCAGAATGCTCAACATACATTTGATTAGACAAACCTCCAAAAAATTCTTCACGGGAAACTTTTTCCAGATGTTTTGTTATAAACGCAAACTTCAAATAATTCAGAAAATCCACCTGAAAATCATCTTAATTTTTTTTTTCAATTCACTACGAATCAGTGATTCTTCAAGAACTTTTTAAGGGATCCCATTTAAAATGATATACGAAATGCTTCGAAACCTATAGTGACCGGCACAAAAAAAGATTAACCACAGACAAACAGACGTAACACTTGCGAAATTTCCA
The DNA here is from genome assembly GCF_035046485.1 of Aedes albopictus. Classification (NCBI taxonomy): domain Eukaryota; kingdom Metazoa; phylum Arthropoda; class Insecta; order Diptera; family Culicidae; genus Aedes; species Aedes albopictus. The sequence continues at coordinate 370,846,260 of NC_085138.1, read as the reverse complement.
TCGACCACGCTTTTAACGATCATTTTAAATTTTCATAGTTGTGGCTTTCACAACCAGAGGCGCTCGCATCGTTTTTCTATGCGTTTAACGTTTCACACTAGCGCCTTCTGTTGACGATATTGCACAACACAGTGATTTGTGCAACTTTTCCACCAGGTGATGGTAGTGTGAACTGGGCGATGGATTTCCATGAAAATCGTGCAAGGTGTTACGTCTGTTTGTCTGTGGATTAACCATGTAGTGGTTACGGTTTCTAATAAAAAAAATGATAAAATTTTACCCTTCATTGATGCACGTCGTCCATTTTACTTTGTTTTAGTAATCTGTATTGAAAAATGTTGGGTTTTTGAAAAATACTGTGATTTCTGATAAGATTGGGAAAGAGCCATATAAGTTATATCGAATGATTTGTTCTGGCTTGCAGTCTTAATAATTGGCCTACGAATTTATTTTCTTGACTCCAACGCTTCGATCCCAATTTGGGATAAAAATTCATCCAAGGATTCATTCAGAAATGCATATAGAGATTTCTCCAGAAATTCCTCCAGGAGTTCCTTCTAGAGATTCCTCCAGGAGTATTTCTAGAGATTCCTCCATTAATCTCTACGGGTATTCTTCTAGGATATCCTCCAGGGATTCCACCAAGAATTTCTGCAGGGCTTAACTCGGGACTTCCTTCTGTGACTCTTTCTGGAACAACTTATTTCAAACATCCTCCAAAGATTCTCCAACGAACTCTTTTTAGGGCTCCTCCAGCAATACCTCTTTGTATTTTTCAAGGAATTTTTCTAGGAATTGATTCAGTACTTCTCCAGGAACTGCTTAGGGATTCCCTTAGTAATTCCTCTTGAAATTTCTTCCGGGTTTCCTTCTGGAGTTTCTTCAGAAACTCTTCTAAGGATTCCTCCCGAATTTGTTCAAGAACTCCATCTGCGATTTCCTAAGGAATTATTTCTGGTATTCCTATACGTATACGAATTCCCTAAGAGATTCATCAACGAATTTCTTCAGTAATTCCTCTGGGAATTCCTCCAGGAAATCCTTCAGAGATTCATTCAGAAATTCTTCCAGGATTTTTTTCTAGGAATACCTTCTGGATTTTTCCAGAAATTCCGCCAAGAAATCTTCCAGTATTCCCTCCAGGAATTGCTATAGGCATTCCTCCAGGACTTGCTCTAAAAACTCCTCCAGAAACTTTTTTAGTAATTTTTCCAGGGATTTCTTCAGAAATTCGTTCGAGGATTTCTCCAGGAATTCATCCACAGATTTCCCTAGAAATCCCTGCGGGAATTTCTCAGGCGATTTTTTCAGAAATTCATCCATAAATTGTTGAAGGAATTCTTACAGAGATTCCTCCTAGAATTCCTTCAATGATTCCACCAGCATTTCCCAAAGGAGAACCTCCAGCAATTCCTCCAGGATTTTATTTAAGAATTTCTCCAAGAACTATTCCAGGAAATTCTCCAGGAATTACCCCAAAAATTCATAAGGAATATCTCCAGCAATTTCTCTAGGAATTGATCCAGGAATTGCTCCTGGACATCCTTCAGAAGTTATGTCAACAATTTCTCCAGGATTTTTTCCAGAAATTCTTTTGAATTCCTTGGAGGATTTATTCAAGAATTCTTTTAGAAATTCCGCTAGAAATTCCTCCAGGATTTTCTCAAAGGATTTTTTCAGAAATAGAAAAATTATAGAATAGAAATAGAAATTTCCCAGAATTCTTCTAGAAATTCATCCAGTAATTCTTCCAAGAATTCTTCTAGAGATTCCTCCAGAAATTCTCAAAGAAATTCCTCTAGAAATTTCTCCAGGCATTCTTCCAGGATTTTATCCAAGAATTTCTCTAGGAATTTCTCTAGGAGTTACCCCAGGAGTTTCTACATGAATTCCCCCCGGATTTTTTCTAGTAATTGCTCCTGGACATCTTGCAGAAATTATGTCAGCAATTCCTCTAGGTATTTCTCCCATGATTCCATCAGGAATTGCTTAAGGGATTCCTCTAGGGATTTCTCCATGGAATCTCTTCAGGAAATTCTTCGAAGATTCCACCAGGAAATCCTGCAGAAGTTTCTCCAAGGATTCTTCCAGGAAATCCCCTAGGGATTTCTTCAGAAATTCTTCAAGAATATTCTCCAGGAATACCTTCAGGATTTTTTTAGGGATTCCTCCAGGAATTACACCAGGAATTAATCAAGGAACTCCATCGTAAATTATGTCAGCAATTCATCCAGGAGTTACTCCAGGAAATCCTTCAGGGATTCTTTCAGAAATTCTTCCAGGATTTTTTCTAGGAATACCTTCTGGATTTTTTCCAGAAATTCCACCAAGAAATTCTTCAGCAGTTTTTCCTCCAGGAATCGCTACAGATATTTCTCTAGGAATTCCGCTAAAAACTCGTCCAGAAACTTTTTCAGGGATTTTTCCAGGGATTTCTCCAGGAATTCCTCCAGAGATTTCTCTTGAAATCCCTTCGGGAATTTCTCAGGAGATTTTTCCAGAAACTTCTCCCAGAGCTCCTCTATAGATTCCCCCAGAAATTCATCCAGAAGTTGTTGAAGGAATTCCTCCAGAAATGCCTTCTAGGATTCCGCCAGCAATTCCTAAAGGAGAACCTCCAACAATTCCTTCAGGCATTCCTCCAGGAATTTCTCCAAGAACTATTCCAGGAAATTCTTCAGGGATTACCCCAAGAACTTCTTAAGGAATATCTCCAGCAATTTCTCTAGGAATTGATCCAGGAATTGCTCCTGGACATCCTTCAGAAATTATGTCAACAATTTCTCCAGAAATTTTTCCAGAAATTCTTCTGGAGATTTTTGCAGAAATTCTTCCAGGAAATTCTCCAGGAATACCCTCAGGAATTTTTCAGCGATTCCTCCAGGAAATCCTCCAGAAGGATACTTCCTGGAAATCCTGTAGGGATTTCTTCATAAATTCTTCAGGAAATTCCTGGAGGAATACCATCATTAATTTTTCAGGGATTTCCCCAGGGACTGCTATACAAACTTCTTCTAGGATTCCCCCAGAGATTCCTTCAGGCATTCCTTCAAGGATTTATCCAAGAATTCATCCAGAAATTTCGGTAGAAATTCCGCCAGGATTTTATCAAAGGTTTTTTTTTCAGAAATAGAAAAATAATAGAATAGAAATAGAAATCTCCCAGAATTTCTCTAGAAATTCATCCAGTAATTCTTCCAAGAATTTCTCTTACAGATTCCTCCAGAAATTCCCAAAGGAATTTCTCTAGTAATTCCTCTAGGATTTTATCCAGGATTTTATCCAGGAATAACCCCAGTAATTTCATCAGGAACTCCCCCAGGAGTTTCTCCAGGAAATGCTCCTGGACATCTTTCAGAAATTATGTCAGCAATTCCTCTAGGTATTTCTCCAGGAATTTCTCCCGAGATTCCATCAGGAATTGCTTAAGAGATTCCTCCAGAGATTTCTCCATGAAAAATCTCTTCAGGAAATTCTTGGAAGATTCCTCCAGGAAATCCTCCAGAAGTTTCTCCAAAGATTTTTGCAGGAAATCTTCACGGGATTTCTTCAGAAATTCTTCAATAATATTCTCCAGGAATTCATTCAGGAATTTTTCAGGGATTCCTCCAGGTATTCCACCAGGGATTCCTCCAGGGATTTCGTCACAAATTTATTCAAGGATAACCCTAGGGATTCCTTCAGGAATTCCTTCGATAATTTCTCCAGGAACTGCACTAGCAATTCCGCTAGAAATTCCTCCAGGAATCTCTTCAAGGGGTTCTTTCATAAATAGAAAAATAACAGAAATAGAAACAGAAATCTCTCTGAATTCTTCTGGAGATTCCTCTAGATATTCATCCAGTAATTCTTTCAAGAATTCCTCTAGAGATTCCTTCAGAAATTTCCACAGGAATACCACTAGGAACTCCTCCATTTATTCCTCCGGGGTGTTATCTAGGAATTTCCCCAGGAAATTTCTTCAGGAATACCTCCAGGAAATACCCCAGGAATTTCTTCCGGAATACTCCTGGCATCCTTCAGGAATTATGCCAGCAATTCGTCCAGGAATTTCTCCTGGAAATCCTCTTGGGATTTCTGCAGAGACTCTTTCAGGAAATTCTTCAGGAATACTTTGAGGAAATTTTCAGGGATTCCTCCAGACATTCCTCCAGCGATTCCTCCAGGAATTACTTCAGGGATTTCTCCACGAATTTTTCGAGGGATATTCGCAGAGATTCCACTAGGGAATCGTCCAGAAATTCCTCCAAGGGTTCTTTGAGGAAATCCTCCTGGAATTTCACAAGGGATTTTTTCAGAAATTTCTCCAGCAATTCCACCCAGAATTCCTCTTGAGATTTCTTCAGGAATTTCTCCCGGAATTCTCCTAGGGATTCCAAGAATTCACTCAAAAAAATGCTCAAGGAAATTCTCCAGGAATTCCTGCTGGGTCTTATCCAAGAATCCCTCCAGGAATTTGCTCAGAAGTTTCTGCAGGCACATATTTCTCTAAGATTTCCTCTAGGATTTTTTAAAGAGATTTCATATGAAATTTTACTAGGGATTCCGTCCTGAATTCCTCCAAAAATTTCTCCAGAATTTCCTCCAAAGAATCCCCCAGAAATTTATCTAGGATTTTTTCTAGGATTTCCTCATGAGATCTCTTCAGAAATTTCACTAGATATTCCTTCCATAATTTATCCAGGAGTTCGTACAGGTTAATTTTCCGAAATTCTCACAGGAATTCCTTCTGGAATTCAAAAATTTCTGGAGGAATTTCTCCAGCAAATAGTATTGGAAGATAACCCGGGAGCGGTCGCGTCGTGTACTGAGTACACGCACCATGAAAAATTTACGCTTGGGATACACAGTGTGAACGTATTGCCGTTGCAGGTAGTCGAAGACGCGACTGCTCGAGGGATAAATGGACGCATACAGGAACCAGGAAATTCTAGGTTTATCCTCAAAAAAGTTCGTAATTTCCAAAAGAGTTCGGCTATAATTTCTGATAAATGTTTTGTAGACATTGACAAAAAAAAATCAGAGTAAAATAATGCACGAGTTAATAAAAATCCTTAATCATCCAGAAATTGGTCACCGCTACCAGCACCACGTTGATTTGTGTAGATCAGACGAGCTTTTTCAACGTATTGTACAAAATATAAATAACAGGGTTAAGAGTTAAATAAAGCTTTTAGAATATAATGTTATTATATTCAATTTCATCGTGCCGCGTTTAGTTATAAAAGCTAGTAGGTACATATTTACTAAGGGTGCTTGCCTCCCCCTGACCGAAAAGCTGGCTACGCCCTTGGTGGCGTCGAATTTTTCCCAACGAAGCTGAATTGTACAACCAAGTTTCAAGCAATTTGGCCTACAAAAAAAAACCCTTGACGAAGAGAATAAACCTGCCGATAATACCCTTAGTCACCCTATAAAATTTTCAACTCTAATTCTGCAAGTTTACAGGACATTGTTCCAGTCATTCGATTCTATGATTATTTTAAATGTACAATTGTACATTAAAAATTGTACTTGTCTGTTCAGATCACCTACGGGGAATGAGAGACTATGATGATGCAATCGCTCGCCTAATGCCCTACGGTCAGCACTGTGTTAGCACGTGTCCAATGTCCATGCGGATGACAGAGTATGATAAAATTTAGATGGCACAGGTTTGTTTCAGTTCTTCTTTGTTCTTCTGCTTAATAATATTAAAATTAAGCGATAGCATTGATTGTAATTTTGATATAGTATTTTTAATCAAGAGATGATTTTGTAATACCATGTAAAGCTGTACAAAGGTGTCTCTCTTCAATTGTTTTTCATAAACACAGTTTGTTTCGTAGCACCTATAAATAATGCCACTTTAAAATCCCACTTCCGATACTTACATACCTACTTCAAAAATCGTCATCAATAGAGACATGTCGTTCGTGAACATTTGCCGTAACCCACTGTCAGTACATATCGACATAATCCCCCTTCTAGAATAATCAAACGAATTCCAAATCCGCTTCCACACTCGCTATCAACTTCGAAACGCACACCCGAAATACCGGGTTTGATTGTTTTGACAGTCGCGCACCAACGGTAATCCTACGCCCGCAATTCCCCGAAATTGATTTATTTAGGAAAGGCCAACCGCCTGTCAGTTGACCCCTTTTAAAAAACACCTCTCGCGCGCTCCTATTCTGGCAACCGTGGCGGCAGCCGCCTGCAACCCAACAGATCATGTTTTCGGTAAAATATTTAAATCGATTCGACTTCTTACGAAACAGAGAGTAGAAAAAACCTCCGTCGTCGGATGTAAACAAAACCCATCACCACGCGAGGAAAACATCCTGCCGTCGAGTCGAGCCGAGGCACACCCCGCCTAGAACGGAGTAGCGTGACACCGATGACACCGATCGACCGACCAACCAACAACCGTCGTCGCTCACACTCACAGTATGGAAAAATCGAAACGAAATTAGACAAGAATCGTTCCCTAAACATTGAAAAGTTTTCACCTCCCTTCCTCTGTAATTTATGTTGTTCTACGTCGCACGCCGCGCCGCCACACCACTTAGAACTCGTTCGGTTTAGATGCCCTCAAGCGGTAAAGAGGGAAGATTCCAACTCATTCCACCGTAACCACTGCCACCCCCGT